>NC_053028.1:343188435-343488435 GCF_003073215.2 Triticum urartu
TCGGCTAGAACTACGTCGGTATTTCCCCAAAGAGGAAGGGATGATGCAGCACAACGACGATAGGTATTTCCCTCAGTGATGAGACCAAGGTTATCGAACCAGTAGGATAACCAAGGAACACTACGTAAACAACACCTGCACACAAATAACAAATACTCGCAACCCGATGTGTAAAAGGGCTTGTCAATCCCTTTCAGGTAACGGCGCCAGAAATTGGCAAACGGATGTGATAAAAATATGATAGATAGGATAAATAGATCTCAGATAAAATAAATTGCAGCAAGGTATTTTTGTATTTTTGGGTTTAATAGATGTAAAAATAAAAGCAAAGGAAAATAGATCGCAAAGGCAAATATATTAAAGAAGAGACCTAGGGCCCGTAGATTTCACTAGTGGCTTCTCTCGAGAAAAATAGCAAACAGTGGGTAAACGAATTATTGTTGGGAAATTGATAGAAATTCAAATAATCATGAAGATATCCAGGCAATGATCATTATATAGGCATAACATCCAAGATTAGTAGACCGACTCTTGCCTGCATCTACTACTATTACTCCACACATCGACCGCTATCCAGCATGCATCTATTGTATTAAGTTCATGGAGAAACAGAGTAATGCAATAAGAACGATGACATGATGTAGACAAGATCTAGTTATGTAGAAATATATCCCATCTTGTTATCCTTAATAGAAACGATACATACGTGTCGGTTCCCCTTCTGTCACTGGGATCAAGCACCGTAAGATCGAACCCATCACAAAGCACCTCTTCCCATTACAAGATAAATAGATCAAGTTGGCCAAACAAAACCCAAATATCGGAGAAGAAATACGAGGCTATAATCAATCATGCATATAAGAGATCAAAGAAGACTCAAATAACTTTCATGGATAAAAAGAGATAGATCTGATTGTAAACTCAAAGTTCATCGGATCCGAACAAACACACCGCAAAAGAATTACATCATATGGATCTCCAAGAGCCCATTGTACTGAGAATCACACAAGAGAGAGGAAGCCATCTAGCTACTAACTACAGACCCGAAGGTCTACAAAAGACTACTCACATATTATCAGAGAGGCAACAATGGACATGATGAACCCCTCTGTGATGGTGTCTAGATGGGATCTGGTGGTTCTGGACTCTGCGACGGCTGGAATTGATTTTCGTCGACTCCCCTAGGGTTTCTAGAATATTGGGGTAATTATAGAGTAAAGAGGAGGTCTGGGGACACCCGAGGTGGGTACAACCCACGAGGTCTTCTTCAGCCCATTGGATGTCTTCTGGTCCAAAAAAATCCATAAAATGTTTCACTGCGTTTGGACTTCATTTAGTATTGATTTCCTGCAATGTAAAAAACATGCAAAAAACAGCAACCGACACTTGGCACTATGTCAATAGGTTAATACCAAAAAGGATATAAAAAGACTATAAAATGATTATAAAACATCCAAGAATGATAATATAACAGCACATAACAATAAAAAATTATAGATATGTTGGAGACCTATCAATGAGCAAGGCTCTATCATAATGCTAACCCTAAAACGTGGGCGGAGTTGGAGTATAAATAGACTAGGGGTGCAGGGGTACATGGGCCTCGGCTCGAGTCATGCACACAGGCAGGGTCTGGATGATCCGGATGGTAGTCCAGATGATCTGGGCTTCGGGAGTCCGGATGATCCCGGCAACCGCCCGGATTATTCGGGTGCATCGTAGAGGCTGCGGAGGCTCCGATTGTCCGGGTCCATCCAGATGATCTGGGCTGGGGTCCACATGATCCGGTTTCAGCGAGGTGGCTTCGTGTGTATTTGGGCATATTAGCCGGATCGTCTAGGCCGGGGTCCAGATCGTTCATGCTGAGGCCGGATCATCCGGACCATGGTCTGTATCGTCCGGGCAGCTCTTGTCTTGCCCTTTTCCTTTTCCTTCTCCGTCTTTGCATTTGCTTTCCTCCCTCGACCGGGCTTGCTCCTTAGCATCTCCATGGCTAGTCCCTTGGTACCTAAGTATGCAAAGTGTCTCCGCTTCAGGTAGTAGCCATGTGTCACATGTTTCAAAGAGGAATTGCTAGAGGAGAGATGTCACCTCGATCTCGAGAGCTCTTGCACGTGCACGTGTCATGGGTCCGCTTGGCACTTGGTGAGACGACGGTAGGTCCATGGGGGTGACCTTGGGATTCTCCGCATCATCTCCCCCCTAGGAAAGTTCCAACCTTAGATCGAAAAAGCCATCACCATGGTAGGGAGAGAGATCCTTGATGTTCAAGATATCTCCCACGTTGTACTTGTCACGGGGAATGTCGATCTTGTATGCGTTGTTGTTGTAGCGTACGATCACCTTTAAGGGTCCATCAACTCGAGGTACTAGCTTGGACTTGTGTTTGCTGGGGAAGTGTTCCTTGCTAAGATGTATTCCCACAAGATCTCCAATGTTAACATTGTTGGGAATGTAGTATTTCAAAAAATTTCCTACGATCATGCAAGATCTATCTAGGAAAAGCATAGCAACGAGCAGGGAGAGTGTGTCCACGTACCCTCGTAGACCATAAGAGGAAGCGTTTAGTAACACGGTTGATGTAGTCGAACGTCTTCGCGATCCAACCGATCCAAGTACCGAATGTAAGGCACCTCCGCGTTCAGCACACGTTCAGCTCGATGACGTCCCTCGATCTCTTGATCCAGTTGAGGACGAGGGAGAGTTCTGTCACCACGACGGTGTGGCGACGATGATGATGAAGTTACCAGCGTAGGGCTTGGCCTAAGCACTACGACGATATGACCAAGGTGTGTAACTGTGGAGGGGGCACCGCACACGGTTAAAAGAAACTTATGTGTTCTAGGGTGCCCCTGCCCTCGTATATAAAGGAGGGGAGGGGGAGGCCGGTTGGCCCTGCAGGGCGCGCCAGGAGGAGGGAGTCCTACTAGGACTCCAAGTCCTAGTAGGATTCCACCTAGTTGAAAGGGGAAGAAGGAAGGAAGAGGGGGAAGGGAAGGAAAGGGGGGCACCGCCCCCTTCCCCTAGTCCAATTCGGACCCAAAGGGGGGGGGCGCCAGCCCCTTTTGGTCCTTCATCTCTTCCCACTAAGGCCCATCAAGGCCCATTAGTTCCCCCGAGGGGTTCTGATAACCCTCCGGCACTCCGATAATTATCCGGTACCTCTCGGAACCCATCTGATGTCCAAATAACATCGTCCAATATATCAATCTTTATGTCTCGACCATTTCGAGACTCCTCGTCATGTCCATGATCTCATCTGGGACTCCGAACAATATTCGGTCATCAAATCACATAACTCATAATACAAATCGTCATCGAACATTAAGCATGCGGACCCTACGGGTTCGAGAACTATGTAGACATGACGGAGACACATCTCCGGTCAATAACCAATAGCGGAACCTAGATGCTCATATTGGCTCCTACATATTCTACGAAGATCTTTATCGGTCAAACCGCATAACAACATACGTTGTTCCCTTTGTCATCGGTATGTTACTTGCCCGAGATTCGATCGTCAGTATCATCATACCTAGTTCAATATCGTTATCGACAAGTCTCTTTACTCATTCCATAATGCATCATCTCGCAACTAACTCATAAGTCACATTGCTTATAAGGCTTATAGTGATGAGCATTACCGAGAGGGCCCAGAGATACCTCTCCAAAACACGGAGTGACAAATCCTAATTCGATCTATGCCAACTCAAAAAACAACATCGGAGACACCTGTAGAGCATCTTTAAAATCACCCAGTTACATTGTGCCGTTTGATAGCACACAAGGTGTTCCTCCGGTATTTGGGAGTTGCATAATCTCATAGTCATAGGAACATGTATAAGTCATGAAGAAAGCAATAGAAATAAAACTAAACGATCATATATGCTAAGCTAACAGATGGGTCTTGTCCATCACATCATTCTCTAATGATGTGATCCCGTTCATCAAATGACAACACATGTCTATGGTCAGGAAACTTAACCATCTTTGATTAACGAGCTAGTCTTGTAGAGGCATACTAGGGACACTCTATTTGTCTATGTATCCACACATGTACTAAGTTTCCGGTTAATACAATTCTAGCATGAATAACAAACATTTATCATGATATAAGGAAATATAAATAAAAACTTTATTATTGCCTCTAGGGCATATTTCCTTCAGTCTCCCACTTGCACTAGAGTCAATAATCTAGATTACATAGTAATGATTCTAACACCCATGGAGTCTTGGTGCTGATCATGTTTTGCTCGTGAGAGAGGATTAGTCAACGGGTCTGCAACTTTCAGATTCGTATGTATCTTGCAAATCTCTATGTCTCCCTCCTTGACTTGATCGCAGATGGAATTGAAGCGTATCTTGATGTGTTTGGTTCTTTTGTGAAATCTGGATTCCTTCGCTATGGCAATTGCTCCAGTATTGTCACAAAATATTTTCATTGGACCCGATGCACTAGGTATGACACCTAGATCGGATATGAACTCCTTCATCTAGACTCCTTCATTTGTTGCTTCTAAAGCAGCTATGTACTCCGCTTCACACATAGATCCTGCCACGACACTCTTCTTGGAACTGCACCAACTGATAGCTCCACCATTCAATATAAGTACGTATCCGGTTTGTGACTTAGTGTCATCCGGATCAGTGTCAAAGCTTGCATTGACATAACCATTTATGACGAGCTCTTTGTTACCTCCATAAATGAGAAACATATGCTTAGTCCTTTTCAGGTATTTCAGGATATTCTTGATCGATGTCCAGTGTTCCACTCATAGATTACTTTGGTACCTCCCTGCTAAACTAATAGCAAGGCACACATCAGGTCTGGTACACAACATTGCATACATGATAGAACCTATGGCTGAGGTAAAGGTAACGACTTTCATTTTCTCTCTATCTTCTGCAGTGGTCAGGCATTGAGTCTGACTCAACTTCACACCTTGTAACACAGACAAGAACCCTTTCTTTGATTGATCCATTTTGAACTTCCTCAAAACATTATCAAGGTATGTGCTTTGTGAAAGTCCAATTAAGCGTCTTGATCTATCTCTATAGATCTTGATGCCCAATATATAAGAAGCTTCACCGAGGTCTTGCATTGAAAAATTCTTATTCAAGTATCCTTTTATGCTATTCAGAAATTCAGTATCATTTCCAATCAACAATATGTCATCCACATATAATATCAGAAATGCTACAGAGCTCCCACTCACTTTCTTGTAAATACAGGCTTCTCCAAAAGTCTGTATTAAACCATATGCTTTGATCACACTATCAAAGCGTATATTCCAACTCCAAGAGGCTTGCACCAGTCCATAAATGGATCGCTGGAGCTTGCACACTTTGGTAGCACATTTTGGATTGACAAAACCTTCTGGTTGCATCATATACAACTGTTCTTTAAGATATCCATTAAGGAATGCAGTTTTGACATCCATTTGCCAAATTTCATAATCATAAAATGCGGCAATTGCTAACATGATTCTGACAGACTTAAACATCGCTACGGGTGAGAAGGTCTCATCGTAGTCAACTCCTTGAACTTGTCAAAAACCTTTCGCAACAAGTCAAGCTTTGTAGACAGTAACATTTCCGCCAGCGTCAGTCTTCTTCTTGAAGATACATTTATTCTCAATTGCTTGCCGATCATCGGGCAGGTCAACCAAATTCCACACTTTGTTCTCATACATGGATCCCATCTCAGGTTTCATGGCCTCAAGCCATTTCGCGGAATCTGGGCTCATCATCGCTTCCTCATAGTTCGTAGGTTCGTCATGGTCAAGTAACATGACCTCCAGAACAGGATTACTGTACCACTCTGGTGCGGATCTTACTCTGGTTGACCTACGAGGTTCGGTAGTAACTTGATCAGAAGTTTCATGATCATCATCATTAGCTTCCTCACTAATTGGTGTAGGAATCACTGGAATTGATTTCTGTGATGAACTACTTTCCAATTCGGGAGAAGGTACAATTACCTCATCAAGTTCTACTTTCCTCCCACTCACTTCTTTCAAGAGAAACTCCTTCTCTATAAAGGACCCATTCTTAGCAACGAATATCTTTCCTTCGGATCTATGATAGAAGGTGTACCCAACAGTCTCGTTCGGGTATCCTATGAAGACACATTTCTCCGGTTTGGGTTCAAGTTTATCAGGTTGAAGCTTTTTCACATAAGCATCGCAGCCCCAAACTTTAAGAAACGACAACTTGGGTTTCTTGCCAAACCACAGTTCATATGGTGTCGTCTCAATGGATTTAGATGGTGCCCTATTTAACTTGAATGCAGCCGTCTCTAAAGCATAACCCCAAAACGATAGCGGTAAATTAGTAAGAGACATCATAGATCGCATCATATCTAATAAAGTATGATTACGACGTTCAGACACACCATTATGCTATGGTGTTCCAGGTGGCGTGAGTTGTGAAACTATTCCACATTGTTTCAAATGAAGACCAAACTCGTAACTCAAATATTCTTCTCCACGATCAGATCGTAGAAACTTTATTTTCTTGTTACAATGATTTTCCACTTCACTCTGAAATTCTTTGAACTTTTCAAATGTTTCAGACTTATGTTTCATCAAGTAGATATACCCATATCTGCTCAAATCATCTGTGAAGGTCAGAAAATAATGATACCCGCCGCGAGCCTCAACACTCATCGGACCGCATACATCAGTAGGTATTATTTCCAAAAAGTCTGTTGCTCGCTCCATTGTTCCGGAGAACGGAGTCTTGGTCATCTTGCCCATGAGGCATGGTTCGCAAGCATCAAGTGATTCCAAAAGTCCATCAGCATGGAGTTTCTTCATGCGCTTTACACCAATATGACCTAAACGGCAGTGCCACAAATAAGTTACACTATCGTTATTAAACTTGTATGTTTTGGCTTCAATACTATGAATATGTGCATCACTACTATCGAGATTCAATAAAAATAGACCACTCATCAAGGGTGCATGACCATAAAAGATATTACTCATATAAATAGAACAACAATTATTCTCTGATTTAAATGAATAACCGTCTCGCATCAAACAAGATCCATATATAATGTTCATGCTTAACGCTGACACCAAATAACAATTATTTAGGTCTAAAACTAATCCCAAAGGTAGATGTAGAGGTAGCGTGCCGACGGCGATCACATAGACTGTGGAACCATTTCCCACGCGCATCGTCACCTCGTCCTTAGCCAATCTTCGTTTAATCCATAGCCCCTGTTTCGAGTTGCAAATATGAGCGACAGAACCAGTATCAAATACCCAAGCGCTACTACGAGCATTAGTAAGGTACACATCAATAATATGTATATCAAATACACCTTTCACTTTGCCATCCTTCTTATCCGCCAAATACTTGGGGCAGTTCCGCTTCCAGTGACCAGTCCCTTTGCAGTAGAAGCACTCAGTCTCAGGCTTAGGTCCAGACTTGGGCTTCTTCACTTGAGCAGCAACTTGTTTGCCGTTCTTCTTAAAGTCCCACTCCTTCCCCTTTGCCCTTCTTCTTGAAACTACTGGTCTTGTTAACCATCAACACTTGATGCTCCTTCTTCATTTCTACCTCCGCAACCTTTAGCATCGCGAAGAGCTCGGGAAATTGTCTTATCCATCCCTTGCATATTATAGTTCATCATGAAGGTTTTCTAGCTTGGTGGCAGTGATTGAAGAACTTTGTCAATGACACTATCATCAGGAAGATTAACTCCAAGTTGAGTCAAGTGGTTGTGGTACCCAGACATTCTGAGTATATGTTCACTGCCAGAACTATTCTCCTCCATTTTGCAGCTGTAGAACTTACGGGAGACTTCATATCTCTCAATCCGGGCATTTGCTTGAAATATTAACTTCAACTCCTGGAACATCTCATATGCTCCGTGACGTTCAAAACGTCGTTGAAGTTCCGGTTCTAAGTCATAAATAATGGCACACTGGACTATCGAGTAGTCATCAACTTTGCTCTGTCAGACGCTCATAACCTCTGGAGTTGCTCCTGCAGCGGGTCTTGCACCTAGCGGTGCTTCCAGGACGTAATTCTCCTGTGCAGCAATGAGGATAATCCTCAAGTTACAGACCCAGTCTGTGTAGTTGCTACCATCATCTTTAAACTTAGCTTTCTCTAGGAATGCATTAAAATTCAAGGGAACGGTAGCACGATCCATTGATCTACAACAACATAGACATGCAAAATACTATCAAGTACTAAGTTCATGATAAATTGAAGTTCAATTAATCATATTATTTAAGAACTCCCACTTAGATAGACATCCCTCTAGTCATCTAAATGATCACGTGATCCATATCAACTAAACCATGTACGATCATCACGTGAGATGGAGTAGTTTTCAATGGTGAACATCACTATGTTGATCATATCTACTATATGATTCACGTTCGACCTTTCGGTCTCAGTGTTCCGAGGCCATATCTGCATGTGCTAGGCTCGTCAAATTTAACCCGAGTATTCTGCGTGTGCAAAACTGGCTTGCACCTGTTGTATGTGAACGTAGAGCTTATCACACCCGATCATCACGTGGTGTCTCGGCACGACGAACTGTTGCAACGGTGCATACTTAGGGAGAACACTTATACCTTGAAATTTAGTGAGGGATCATCTTATAATGCTACCACCGTACTAAGCAAAATAAGATGCATAAAAGATAAACATCACATGCAATCAAAATAAGTGATATGATATGGCCATAATCATCTTGTGCCTTCGATCTCCATCTCCAAAGCACCGTCATGATCACCATCGTCACCGGCTTGACACCTTGATCTCCATCGAAGCATCGTTGTCGTCCCTCCAACTATTGCTTCTACGACTATCGCTACCGTTTAGTGATAAGGTAAAGCAATTACATGGTGATTGCATTTCATACAATAAAGCGACAACCATATGGCTCCTGCCATTTGCCGATAACTATTAAAAAACATGATCATCTCATACAACAATTTATATATTATCACGTCTTGACCCTATCACATCACAGCAAGCCTGCAAAAACAAGTTAGACGTCCTCTACTTTGTTGTTGCAAGTTTTACGTGGCTGCTACGGGCTTCTAGCAAGAACCGTTCTTACCTACGCATCAAAACACAATGATTTTTTTGTCAAGTGTGCTATTTTAACCTTCAACAAGGACCAGGCGTAGTCAAACTCGATTCAACTAAAGCTAGAGAAACAGACACCCGCTAGCCACCTGTGTGCGAAGAACATCGGTAGAACCAGTCTCATGAACGTGGTCATGTAATGTCGGTCTGGGCCACTTCATCCAAAAATACCACCGAATCAAAGTAAGACATTGCTGGTAAGCAGTATGACTATTATTGCCCACAACTCGTTGTGTTCTACTCGTGCATATAACATTTACGCAAACGCACGACCTGGCTCGGATGCCACTGTTGGGAACATAGTATTTCAAAAAATTCCTACGATAACACAAGATCTATCTAGTCCCTTGGTACATGAGTATGCAAAATGTCTCCGCTTCAGGTAGTAGCCATGTGTCATGTGTATCAAAGAGGAATTGCGAGAGGAGAGATGTCACCTCGATCTCGAGACCTCTTGCATGTGCACGTGTCATGGGTCCGCTTGGCACTTGGTGAGACGACGGTAGGTCCATGGGGGTGACCATGGGATTCTCCGCATCATCTCCCCCCCCCTTGGGAAAGATCCGACCTCAGATCGAAAACGCCATCCCCATGGTAGGGAGAGAGATCCTTGACGTTGAAGATATCGCCCATGTTGTACTTGTCGTGGGGAATGTCGATCTTGTATGCGTTGTTGTTGTAGCGTTCGATCACCTTTAAGGGTCCATCAAATCGAGGTAGTAGCTTGGACTTGCGTTTGCTGGGGAAGTGTTCCTTGCTAAGGTGTATCCCCACAAGATCTCCAATGTTAACATGGTTGGGAATGTAATATTTCAAAAAAATTCCTACGATCATGCAAGATCTATCTAGGAGGAGCATAGCAACGAGTGGGGAGAGTGTGTCCACATACCCTCGTAGACCGTAAGCAGAAGCGTTTAGTAACGCGGTTGATGTAGTCGAACATCTTCAAGATCCGACCGATCCAAGTACCAAACGTACGGCACCTCCGCGTTCAGCACACGTTCAGCTCGATGACGTCCCTCGATCTCTTGATCCAGTTGAGGACGAGTGAGGGAGTCCTGGATTAGGGGGTATCCAGACAGCCGGATTATATCATTTAGCCGGACTGTTGGACTATGAAGATATAAGATTGAAGACTTCGTCCCGTGTCCAGATGGAACTCTCGTTGGCGTGGAAGGCAAGCTTGGCAATACGGATATGTAGATCTCCTTCCTTGTAACCAACTCTGTGTAACCCTAGCCCCCTCCGGTGTCTATATAAACCGGAGGGTTTAGTCCGTAGGACAACATACAATCATACCATAGGCTAGCTTCTAGGGTTTAGCCTCTCTGATCTCGTGGTAGATCAACTCTTGTACTACTCATATTATCAAGAACAATCAAGCAGGACGTAGGGTATTACCTCCATCAAGAGGGCCCGAACCTGGGTAAACATCGTGTCCCCTGCCTCCTGTTACCATCCGCCTTAGACGCACAGTTCGGGACCCCCTACCCGAGATCCGCCGGTTTTGACACCGACATTGGTGCTTTCATTGAGAGTTCCTCTGTGTCGTCCTCGTCAGGCTTGATGGCTCCTTCGATCGTCAATAGCGACGCAGCCCAGGGTGAGACTTTTCTCCCCGGATAGATCTTTGTATTCGGCGGCTCCGTACTGCGGGCCAACTCGCTTGGCCATCTGGGGCAGATCGAGAGTTACGCCCCTGGCCACCAGGTCAGGTTTGGAAGCTTAAACTACACGGCTGACATCCACGGAGACTTGATCTTCGATGGATTCGAGCCCCTGCCAAGTGCGCCGCACGGTCACGATGAGCATGATTTAGCTCTACCATCGGACAGTGTTCAGGAGACCGCACCGGCAACCGCTCCGACCCTCAATTCGGAGCCAATTGCGCCATCCATGGATGGGTGGATAGACCCTGGCATGGAGGCCGTATTCTCAGCTGCGATCGAGCCGAGTATCTACCTTACCCTTCACGGGAACTGTGACACCGAACTACCAGACTCTTCCCCGGCCATGGACTCCGAACCGCCCGCGCCCATGCCTATCGAATCCGACTGGGCTCCGATCATGGAGTTCACCTCCGCGGATATCTTTCAGCACTCGCCCTTCGGCGACATACTTAATTCATTAAAGTCTCTATCCTTGTCAGGAGAGTCCCGACCGAACTATGTTTGGCAGAATTGGGTTGCGGATGATGAAGAAATTCGCCACCCACCCACCACCCACTTAGTAGCCACTGTCGACGATTTGACCGACATGCTCGACTTCGACTCCGAAGACATCGACGGTATGGACGACGATGCAGGAGACGAACAAGAGCCACTGCCCATAGGGCACTGGACGCCCACTTCATCATATGATGTATACATGGTGGACACACCCAAAGAAAACGATGACGAGGAACGTAAGGACGTAGCGAAGGATCGTTCCCTCAAGAAGCAGTCAAAGCGGCGGCGTAAGCGCCGCTCCAAATCCTACCTCGGCAGAAACAGTGATCATATAGACCCAGCGATAGAGCAGGGTGAGCCAGTGGACGATAAACACAGCATTGAACCACCGTCCGACCACGACAACACGAAGAATCAAACCGAACAACCCGACTCCGGCGAAGATAACAATCCGGATGACATCACACCGGACAGGCACCCGGAGCAACATAATACCCATCAAAGGCTTGTTGCCACTGCGAGGAGTCTGAAAAAGCAGAAGCAAAGGCTCAGGGCTACACAAGACACACTCAGAATTAGATGGAGTGAAGTACTCAACACTGCAGCAAAATACGACGGTAGTCACCACATGAAGAGCTACCCGAAGCGAAAGCTGCTACCTGAATTCGATGAGGAGGCCTTAGGTCCTCCGCAATCAAAAAACAAAATAGCCATCCAGTCGGATAGACGACCTCGTGGCCAACATAGAGCAGCAAACGACGCTGCACACAAGCCAGTACACGATCCACGTGAGGACTCGCATCAAAAGGACGACGCAACCAGATCCATCTACGGGCCAAGCAAGCACGCTCCAGCATGCAATGCAACACAACAAAAATCCGAATACCACGGTACACCCAAATACAGGGGTGCCGCACACCCCCTATGTTTCACCAATGAGGTGCTGGACCATAAATTTCCAGAGGGATTCAAACCCGTAAACATAGAGGCATACGACGGAACGACAGACCCTGGAGTCTGGATTGAGGACTACATCCTCCATATCCACATGGCTCGAGGAGACGATCTCCACGCCATCAAGTACTTACCCCTCAAGCTCAAAGGGCTAGCTCGGCACTGGCTTAAAAGCCTCCCCGAAAACTCCATTGGAAGCTGGGAAGAGCTCGAAGACGCTTTTTGGGAAAATTTTCAAGGGACCTATGTCCGACCACCGGATGCAGACGATTTAAGTCATATAACTCAACAGCCCGGAGAGTTAGCCCGAAAGCTTTGGAACAGGTTTCTCACTAAAAAGAACCAAATAGTCGACTGTCCGGACGCCGAAGCCTTAGCAGCTTTCAAGCACAGCGTTCGAGAAGAATGGCTTGCCAGACACCTCGGCCAAGAAAAGCCAAGAACAATGGCAGCATTAACAAGCCTCATGAACCGCTTTTGCGCGGGCGAGGACAGCTGGTTAGCTCGATGCAACACCAGCGACCCAAGTACATCCGAAGTCAGGGACGGAAACGGGAAGCCACGACGCAACAAAAACAAGCGCCGGAATAAAAAAGACAGCCCGAAGAGCGCGGCCGTAAACGCCGGATTCAGAAGCTCTCGACCAGGTCAACAAAAGCTGCCCTCTAAAGGCAACAGAGATGAACTGTCCAGCCTAAACAAGATTCTGGACAAAATATGTCAGATCCACAGCACCCCCGATAAACCTGCAAATCATACCCATAGAGAATGTTGGGTCTTCTAGCAGTCCGGCAAGCTCAACGCCGAACACAAGGGGCAGGATACACCAAGCGAAGACAAGGACGAGCCTCGCAAGCAAAACACTGGGGAACAGAAGAAATTCCCACCAGAAGTCAAAACAGTAAATGTGTTACACGTGACAAAGGGGAGAAACAAAGCGGCACTCCCAGAGACACATGCCCCAGGGCCTATCACCGCGGAGTTCTGCCACTGGTCGTCCCAACCGATCACCTTTGACCATCGGGATTACTCGGCAAGTATCCGGCATGCAGGATGGGCTGCCTTGGTGTTAGACCCGATAATTGACGGATACCACTTCACACGAGTACTGATGGACGGCGACAGTAGTTTAAACCTGATATATCAGGACACAGTCCGCAAAATGGGGATAGACCCAACAAAAATCAGCCATAGACATACTACCTTTAAAGGAGTAACGCCAGGCCTAGATGCCCATTGCACGGGCTCCCTGCTACTAGAGGTTATATTCGGCTTTCTCGATAACTTCCACAACGAAAAGTTAACCTTCCACATCGCTCTGTTCCAAAGTGGCTATCAAGCACTACTCGGACACGAAGCTTTCGCTCGCTTTAACGCAATACCGCATTACGCTTCTCTCATGCTTAAGATGCCCGGTCCACATGGCATCATTACAGTAAATGGAAATATTGAGCGCTCCTTGCGCGCGGAAGACCGTGCGGCTGCCTTGGCAGCCGCACACTAAACGGCCCCACCAACTAGAGCATCTGACAGGTCGTTAAGACCACGGACACGGTTAGACGAGTCCGGTGTGGCTATATATAATCGATACATGTTTGATGGCTATACCCCTATAACAATACAAGGGGCTCAACGCGTGTACACAAGTGACAATTAGGCTCAACCTTACTTATCTTGAACTGTACATGATTTATTTAGTATAACCTACCTTTTTGCACGACAACTTTTCAACTAAGTTCCTCTCTTTTATAGATGACCATCGTGCTACACCCGTCCAGGATACGGCACAACGGAGACACAGGTGCAGACGTGCAACAGGGACCCGTTCCAAGGATTCTTTTTAGATTAAGACCCCGCGTAAACCTTTTTTACTGTCTCTTGTTGATACACATCCCCAGGATTCTCAGTACAATTGAGAAGGATGCTGATGTATTGGCATGTGGCCATGTCAGAATATTGTGCGTACCTGGACACCAAGGGCTTATTACAAAGGGCACCGTTTAGCCCGGTTTACATCATAAAGACCGAATACCTTAGGGAGTGTTCGGCGTCGCGAGTTTGGCCTTATATGCATCAGCTCCGAATCATGTCTTTGGTCAAATGTTGGGTTTGCCCGGCTCCTGTGTTTTGCTGCCTTACGTTCCGCTCTATCGGCTAAGGCGGCACCAGGAGAACTACTGCGATTGTGCCCTGGTTCATCCGGACGAGCACCTCAGTAGAGAAAGCCGAAAACTAACTATCATGATATAGCGTGAGACTGGTCAACCACTCGATGACCTAGCGGAATCTTCGGGATTCCTCCGCCTTAACGAAGGGCCGTTTCCCGGCCAAGCATGTACGCGCCCCGAATTCGGATGAGCGTGGAGCCACCAGGGGCTATATAGTAGCCCCACTGTCAAACTCCTCTGGCTAAGTGAAAGTGTTAAAGCATTATAGTCCGATTGCCTAGTTCGCTGCGCTATCACCTCCTTAATGGACCAAGACATTGGATTAAGTGTGAAAATGCGTCTTCTGCGAACACCCCCGCATTATATGCGTGGGGGCTGAAGCTGACGACTGCCATCTTTCAGGTTATATACATATATACATAAACGGTCACACATGAGGCATCATAGTAGTTTCGGGCAAAAATATAAATACAGCCTTGATAAACTCAATAAAACATTGTTTTTACAATGGGAGTACATATCACTTAAACATAATATTCTTCGAGCACTGAGCCTCTATCAAACGAGCGCCTTCAAGAACTTCTTCAAAGTAGTGCTCGGCAGCCACTCGTCCTATGGCGGAACCCTGTGCCGCAACAGTGGTGGCATCCATCTGCGCCCAGTATGTTCTGACACGGGCAAGGGCCATTCGCTAGCCTTCTATGCACGCCGACCTCTTTACAGCATCGATGCGTGGCACATCACTAAGGAATTGTTGCACTAAGGTAAAGTACCTATTCGGCCTCGACCCTCCTGGCCATAGATGATCCACAACGGACCTCATGGCAAGTCCGGATAATCTATGGAGCTCGGCCCAACCGATCAATCGCTCATTCAGCAACAGCGGACGGACTGGAGCGTGAAACTGTGACCAGAACAGCTTCTCCACTTCAGGACCTTTCTGATCCTTGAATTACTCGGCCGCATCAACAACACTTGCAGCCAAATCCATGTACTCGTCCACAGAACTCCATAGCCGGTCCAGAGGAGCATACTTCGGATCTCCGAACTTAGTCTGCAACCAGAAGGGCTTCCTATAAATGATATATGCAGCTTGATTCAGCTCCTCCTTCGTCGCTCTAATTTTGGAGCGGGCTTCCTTGGCAGCCACCCGAGCCTTCTCCAGGTCCGTCGCCTTCGCCCGGTTTTCTTCTTCAAGAAGCCGGTAATGGTCAGCGGCATCTTTTAACTCCACGGCCATCTTGGCAATCTTTTCTTTGCTCTCGCAATGTGCGGCCTGTTCGACCCTTAACTCTTCGGCCGCCTTTAAAGTGGCTGCATTGCTACTCCGTGCTTGCTCCTTGGCTCGGGCAAACTCTTCCCGAAGGGTCTCCACGGTGGCAGCTCCATGTGCAGTCACAACATATTAAAGATACTGGCATCATGCTGCTCTTATTATGTGGAAATCACCAGAAAAATCACCTACCATGTGCCTCGCCAAGCCGCTTGTTGACAAGCACGATGTCGGCATCTGCCGCATCCAGCTGCCGCTTTAGTTCGGCAAACCCATCAGTCCGGCTAGCCACCGGAGCTTCAACCACCTGCACATAAAGGCAGTCTGGTTATTACCTGGGACTATGATCCTCTATTGCCGCTGTTTTCGACGACAACCAGAGTCTCTGGGGCTACTATCTACACAGGGCACATCTAAAAATATGCGGTACTGTCAAAAATGTACATCATTTTGCGTACCTCAAAGCCCGTCAGTAGACTCATAAAGGCTTCATGCAACCCTCTTTCGGCGGACGAAATCCTTTCAATCACTATACCCATCAATGTGCGGTGCTCTTCTGAGATAGCCGCTTGCTCTAGCAGATCCCTCAGTACGTCCGACCGCACACCAGACGGTGCCGGACTCTTTTGATTGCTCTCTTCAAGAGCCGGATACTGAGGACTCCGGGTGGCCATAGGATTACCTTCTGGCCTTGCCGGATCAAGAGAAACCCTCCGCGACGACACCTCGGGGTCGCCCGCCTCATGAGGCAGTATGGCAGGGGGAGGCGTTTCGCTCTCCATCATCTCTAGAAGAAGATCCCCTGAAGACGAGCTCTGCTGAGAAGGGCTAAGATCCGAACTGCAAGATAAATGCCTTGGTTATTTTCCTCAGAGGTAAAGCGAGATATTTTCATTTACCCTTTTACTTACAGCTCGGTGGAGGGCTGATCCCCTTGAGGGCATAGTATGACCAGGGTATCCCCCAGGGCAGGACCCTCCGGCGGAGATTTCTTCCCTGGTTTGGAGACCGTTGCCTCCGGGTCCTTAGAGGCGGTTCTCTTCCGTCCCTGGCGAGAGGAAGTTTTAGTTCCTCCCCCTGGCTAACCTCCTTAGCGGAAGCGCTGGCCTCCTTGTTCCCCCCTTTATCTTCTCCTGAGGGCGCTTGATAAGGCGCGATCTCCAGCATCCTGGTTAGCATGAGATTTACTGAGGTTTCAGGGAGGGGGGCCGAACACCTGATCAACTTTGCCTTCGCTATCCAATCCTAGGTCAAAGAGCGGCTTTTTTAGGGCAATGTTGCAATAAATAAACGGGCAGTATTTTCGGATGCGGGCTACTTACTTGGGTATCCGGGCGATTGCACCTCAGACCTGCATCCTTAGTGATGTCCAGACATATTATTTGTGGTCTGAAGAACAATTTGTACATCTCTTCGGGAGTCATGCCGAGGAAATGTTGAATAGCTCGCGGTCCTTCTGGGTTGAGTTCCCACATGCAAAGGGACCGGCGTTTGCAAGGATGGACTTGACGAACTAGCATGACTTGCACTACCATAACCAGACTGAAATCTCTCTCAAAGAGATCTCGGATACGGCTTTGCAGTATTGGCACGTCCTTGGCTGGACCCCAGCTCAGCCCCCTGCTGATCCATGACATCAGTTGTGGTGAGGGGGCTGAGTGAAAGGTGGGGGCAGCTACCCAATTGGCACTTCGGGGAGCTGTGATGTAGAACCACTCCCGCTGCCACAATTCGGACACCTCTGGGAAGTAACCCTCAGGCCATGGAGCGTCAGCAATTTTGCTTATTGAAGCGCCTCCGCATGCTGCGTGCTGCCCCTCGATCATCTTCGGCTTCACATCGAAGGTCTTGAGCCACAGGCCGAAGTGAGGGGTAATGCGGAGGAAGGCCTCACATACGACAATAAATGTTGAGATGTGAAGAAGGGAATCCGGGGCCAGATCGTGAAAATCTATCCCACAATAGAACATGAGACCCCTAACAAAGGGATCCAGAGCGAGGCCTAGTCCTCAGAGGAAGTGGGAGACGAACACGACGCTCTCGTTGGGTTCGGGAGTAGGGATGACTTGCCCTTGGGCAGGCAGCTGATGCGAAATTTCGGCAGTTAGATATCTGGCCTCTCTCAACTTCTTGATGTCCTCCTCCGTGACGGAGGAAGGCATCCACCGACCTTGGAGGTTGGATCCGGACATAGTTGAAGGTCCGAAGTGCCTAAACCTGAGCTTTGGGTGTTGGAACACGAGGCGGGAGGCGGATTCGATTAAATATCGAGAGGAAAAGGCCTTGTCCCCTTTATAAAGAGGGTGAATATTAAGCGTCCTCCTCGTGGCCGTTTGGGACTTGCCTAAGATCTAGGAGTCCTACCAATAGGCACGGTTGGGTTACCCACATCCGTATTGATGAGAATCCCGTAATACAGGGGACACAATCTCTGCTTCGACAAGACGTGCCAAGGAAACCGTCTCGCGAAACACACTGAGATTGGTTATGAAAAACGATTCGAATAAAGATCTGGCTGTGGTGTGATGTCATGCTACGGGGTACGTCAGCAGATTAGATTTGTGGAAATATTATTATCTCTCTACAGTGGTATGCGGAACTTGTTTTGCAGAGCCGGACACGATCCTCGTGTTCAAAATCTTCTATGAAGTATTCGGAGGAGGAACCCGCCTTGCAATGTCGAAGACAATCTACGCGCCGGACTCATCGTCATTGAAGCCTGGTTCAGGGGCTACTGAGGGAGTCCTGGATTAGGGGGTATCCGGACAGCCGGATTATATCCTTTGGCCGGACTGTTGGACTATGAAGATACAAGATTGAAGACTTCGTCCCGTGTCCGGATGGAACTCTCCTTGCGTGGAAGGCAAGCTTGGCAATACGGATATGTAGATCTCCTTCCTTGTAACCGACTCTGTGTAACCGCCCCCTCCGGTGTCTATATAAACCGGAGGGTTTAGTCCGTAGGACAACATACAATCATACCATAGGCTACCTTCTAGGGTTTAGCCTCTCTGATCTTGTGGTAGATCAACTCTTGTACTACTCATATTGTCAAGAACAATCAAGCAGGACGTAGGGTGTTACCTTCATCAAGAGGGCCCGAACCTGGGTAAACATCGTGTCCCCTGCCTCCTGTTACCATCCGCCTTAGACACACAGTTCGGGACCCCCTACCCGAGATCCGCCGGTTTTGACACCGACAACGAGGGAGAGTTCCTTCAGCACGACGGCGTGGCGACGGTGCTGATGAAGTTACCGACGCAGGGCTTCGCCTAAGAACTACGACGATATGACCGAGGTGTGTAACTGTGGAGGCGGGCACCGCACACGGTTAAGAGAAACTTGTGTGTTCTAGGGTGCCCCCTGGCCTCGTATATCAAGGAGGGGAGGGGGAGGCAGGCTGGCCCTGTAGGGCGCACCAGGAGGAGGGAGTCCTACTAGGACTCCAAGTCCTAGTAGGATTCCACCTAGAAGAAAGGGGGAAGAAGGTAGGAAGAGGGGGAAGGGAAGGAAAGGGGGGCGCCGCCCCCTTCCCCTAGTCCAATTCGGACCCAAAGGGGGGGTGGCCAGCCCCTTGTGGCCCTTACTATCTTCCCACTAAGGCCCATTAAGGCCCATTAGTTCCCCCAGGGGGCTCCGATAACCCTCCGACACTCCGATAATTACTTGGTACCTCTTGGAACTCACCCGGTGTCCGAATAACATCGTCCAATAAATCAATCTTTATGTATCGACTATTTTGAGACTCCTGTTCATGTCCGTGATCTCATCCGGGACTCCGAACAATCTTCGGTCATCAAGTCACATAACTCATAATACAAATCATAATCGAACGTTAAGCGCGCGGACCCTACGGGTTCGAGAACTATGTAGATATGCCCGAGACACATCTCCGGTCAATAACCAATACCGGAACCTGGATTCTCATATTGGCTCCTACATATTCTACGAAGATCTTTATCGGTCAAACCGCATAACAACATACGTTGTTACCTTTGTCATCGGTATGTTACTTGTCCAAGATTCGATCATCGGCATCATCATACCTAGTTCAATCATGTTACCGGCAAGTCTCTTTACTCGTTCTGTAATGCATCATCCCACAACTAACTCATTAATCACATTGCTTGCAAGGCTTATAGTGATGAGCATTACCAAGAGGGCCCAGAGATACCTCTCTGAAACACGGAGTGACAAATCCTAATCTCGATCTATGCCAACTCAACAAACACCATCAAAGACACCTGTAGAGAATCTTTATAATCACCCAGTTATGTTGTGATGTTTGATAGCACACAAGGTGTTACTCCAGTATTTGGGAGTTGCATAATCTCACAGTCAGAGGAACATGTATAAGTCATGAAGAAAGCAATAGCAATAAAACTAAACGATCATATATGCTAAGCTAACGGATGGGTCTTGTCCATCACATCATTCTCTAATGATGTGATCACATTCATCAAATGACAACACATGTCTATGGTCAGGAAACTTAACCATCTTTGATTAACGAGCTAGTCTAGTAGAGGCATACTAGGGACACTCTGTTTGTCTATGTATCCACACATGTACTAAGTTTCCGGTTAATACAATTCTAGCATGAATAATAAACATTTATGATGATATTAGGAAATACAAATAAAAAATTTATTATTGCCTCTAAGGCATATTTCCTTCAAACATACTAAAGCACACCGTGCTCAAAAAGATATAAGTGTAGAACTAGAGAAATTCCATAGCTCAAAAAGATTTAAGTGAATGATAGAGAGAAATTCTAACAAATCATAACATAATTTTGGCTCTATCACATAGGTGTGTCCCACAAGGATACTTGATTCCAAAAAAAGGAAAATAAGCAAAGACTCATATCATACAAGACGCTGCAAGCAAAACTCATGATACATGACGAATAAAAATATAGCTCCAAGTAAAATACCGATGGTCGTTATAAGAAAGAGGGGATGCCACTCGGGCATCCCCAAGCTTAGTTGTTTCATTATCTTTGGATAATAACTTGGGGTGCCGTGGGCATCCACAAGCTTAGGCTCTTCTTACTCCTTATTCCTTCATCCATCGTGATCTCACCCAAAACTTGAAAACTTCAATGACACAAAACTCAACAAAACCTTCGTGAGATCCGTTAGTACAACAAAGCCAATCACTACTCTTAGTACTGTTTCAAACCCATTTACATTTTATTTTTGCATTATATCTATTGTATTTCAACTTTGCTATAGCTTATAACCTGCAATACAAACCATAGATTCATCGAAATAAGCACATAATGCAAAGAAAATAGAATCCGTCAAAAACAAAATAGTGTGTAGCAATCTGAAAACTTCGAATACTTATGTAGCTCCAATTTTTTTGAAAAATTAGGACAACGTGGGAAATTTGTACATCAATCTTGTGTAAAAAATCAGATTTTTATCATGCTTCTACGAATTTTCACAATTGTTTTACTAGATGCAAAAGTTTTTGTTTTCCAACAAGATGAAATCAACTATCACCCAACATGATCCCAAAGGCTATGCTTGGCACGAACACTAATTGAAACGTAAAAAACACAATCATAACACTAGCATAATTGTGAAAACACAAAAGAACAGAAAGAAAAAGACAAAAATAAATTTTATTCATTGGGTTGCCTCCCAACAAGCGCTATCGTTTTATGCCCCTAGCTAGGCATAATTCAGAGATCTAAGTGTTGTCATCTTTTTTTCTAGATCCATAAGATGCCCTCATAATTGATTCATATGGTGGCTTAATTCTTGTTCTAGGGAAGTGTTTCATTCCCTTTCTTAGTGGAAATTGAAATTTAATATTGCCTTCTTTCATGTCAATCACGGCACCAATAGTACGTAAAAATGGTCTACCAAGTATAATTGGACAAGACGGATTGCAATCAATATCAAGAACAATAAAATATATGGGCACATAGTTCCTATTTGCAAGAATAAGAACATCATTAATTCTTCCCATAGGCTTTTTAATAGTAGAATCCACCAAGTGCAAATTTAAAGAGCATTCTTCAATATCGGTAAGACCAAGCACATCACATAAAGATTTTGGAATTGTAGAAACACTAGCACCCATGTCACATAAAGAAAAACACTCATAATTTTTAATCTTTACTTTGATAGTAGGTTCCCATTCATCATGTAATTTTCTAGGAATTTAAATATCTAATTCCAACTTTTCTTCTAAAGCTTTCATCATAGCATCAACGATATGTTTAGTAAAAGCTTTATTTTGTCCATAAGTGTGGGGTGAATTTATCATGGATTGCAACAAATAAATACAATAAATCAAAGAGCAATTATCATAATTAAAGTATTTGTAATCCAAAAGAGTGGGTATATCACTAGTTAAAGTGTTGACCTCTCCAAACCCACTTTTATCAATTTTCTCAACAAGATTTTCACCCTCCAAATTATCGGGACGCCTTCTAACTAAAGTTGACTCTTCTTCAGTCCCTTTATCATCAATCTTAATTTTACTAAACAAGGAATCAATAGAAGAAACACCAATCATTTTAAGATCTTCATCATTTTTATGAAAGCAATCGCTAGAAAACGCTTTTTCTAAAAAAAATCGCTTTTAGCTCTAAGCATAGCAGTTCTTTTCTTACTTTCATCCATAGGAACATATCGCATAATTCCATGAATGTGTTAATATGAGACATGACATCCTCACTAGGAGTACCGGAAAATTGATCTTTCATAACAAGATTCAACAAAGCGCCGGTAATATCACAAGACTCCGCACTAGTGGCGGGAGGAGCAATCGAAGTGCTAATAAAATCATTGTTGTTAGTATTGGGGAAATCACACAACTTGGTGTTCTCTTGAGTCATCATGACTATGCAACAATGTTGCACTCAAAAACAGATCTGACGAGAAAACAACGAATGAAAAATAGGGCGAATAAAATGGCAAATTTTTGTAAAGTGGGGGAGATGAAAACGAGAGGCAAATGGAAAACAATGTAAATAGCAAGGAGGTGAGGTTTGTGATTAGTAACCTGGTAGATGTTGATGATGTCTCCCCGGCAACGGCGCCAGAAATTCCTTTTGATGCGGCTTGAACTACGTCGGTATTTCCCCAAAGAGGAAGGGATGACGCAACACAACTATGGTAGGTATTTCCCTCAGTGATGACACCAAGATTATCGAACCAGTAGGAGAACAACGCAACACTACGTGAATGTCACATGCACACAAAGAAAAAATACTTGCAACCCGACGTAAAAGAGGGGTTGTCAATCCCTCCCGGGTAAAAAGATAGATAAAATTGCAGTAGAATGGATAAATAGATCTCGTAGGAATGCGAGATAAAATAAATAACAATAAATTGCAGCAAGGTATTTTTGGGTTTTTGGATTAATAGATCTAAAAATAAAAGCGAATTAAAATAGATTTTGAAGTCAAATATGATAAAGAAGAGACACGGGAGCCATAGATTTCACTAGTGGCTTCTCTCGAGAAAAATAGCATACAGTGGGTAAACAAATTACTTTTGAGAATTGATAGAAATTCAAATAATTATGACGATATCTAGGAAATGATAATTATATAGGCATCATGTCCAAGATTAGTATACCGACTCCTGCCTGCATCTACTACTATTACTCCACACATCGACTGCTATTCAGCATGCATCTAGTGTATTAAGTTCATGCAAAAATGGAGTAATGCAATAAGAATGATGACATGACGTAGACAAGATCTATTCATGTAGGAATAGACCCCATCTTGTTATCCTTAATAGCAACGATACATATGTGCCATTTGCCCTTTTGTCACTGGGATTGAGCACCGTAAGATCGAACCCATCATGAAGCACCTCTTCCCATGGCAAGAAAAATCGATTTAGTTGGCCTAACTAAACCAAAGATTCGAAGAAGAAATACGAGGCTATAAGTAATCATGAATATAAGAGATCAAAAGACTCAAATAACTTTCATGGCTCAAACATAGATCTGATCATAAACTCGAAGTTCATCGGAACACAGCGCAAAAAGAGTTACATCAAATAGATCTCCAAGAGACCATTGTATTGAGAATCAAAAGAGAGAGAGAGAGAGAGAGAGAGAGAGAGAGGAAGCCATCTAGCTACTGACTACAGACCCATAGGTCTACAATGAACTACTCATGCATCATCGGAGAGCCACCAACGAGGATGGTGAACCCTTCCGTGACGGTGTCTAGATTGGATCTGTGGTTTCTAGAACTTGCGACGGCTGGAATTGTGTTTTGTCTACTCCCCTGGGGTTTTTGGAATATTGGGGTATTTATAGAGAAAAGAGGCGGTGCGGGAGGCCATCGAGGTGGGCACGACCCACCAGGGCGTGCCTGGGCCCGCAGGCGCGCCCAGGTTGGTTGTGCCCCCTCGGGGCACCCTTCTGCTACTTCTTTGGTCCATCATGTGTCTTCTGGCCCAGAAAAATTCTCCAAAAAGTTTTGCTGCATTTGGACTCCGTTTGGTATTGATTTTCTATGAAGTAAAAAACAAGCAAAAATAGCAATTGGCACTGGGCACTATGTCAATAGGTTAGTCCCAAAAAATGATATAAAGTTGCTATAAAATGATTGTAAAACATCCAAGAATGATAATATGACAACATGGAACAATCAAAAATTATAGATACGTTGGAGACGTATCACTCCGCTTGATTAGCTTGACGTTGAGGGCGTGGGATTCTCGCACGGTTCCTCATTTCTTGGCGCTCCTCGAGGCGTGTGGCTTCTTCTTGTCTCCCTCGTCGGATAGCCTCATCTTGTTCCCGGTTGCGTGTGCGGATGGCTTGGGTTGATTCATTTAGAGCACGTTGGGCTTCAAGGGCTTGTACGTCACATCATTGTTGCCGTTGTTGATGGGCGTCGCCATCTTGGTTTTCTTGGCGATCTTGGCGTATTGGAGCTTGCACTTGGGTCGTAAGATCATTAGCTTGTCGACGATGTCGCTCAGGTTCCTGGAGACGGTCTTGTAAACCATTTCCATGAAATGGGTTTTGTGGAGCTTGATGATCCTCATGGTCTTAACGACGATGCGAATGAGGTCTTGAGTGACTTGAACCCGAAGATGTATCTGAATAGTGTCGGCTTGAGTGTCGCCATCTTGATGACAAGGACGTTGTAGATGAGCTTGTGGCCATCATGACTCGAATGTCGTCCTTGAGAGTTGCCATGGATGTGTCAAAGTAGTCTCTTGTTCATGCTTCGGATTGCCTCAAGTCGATGGCGAGTTGATCAATGCGGTCACCCAATGCTTCATTCGCTTGGTGAAAAGCTCTATGCACACCAAATAGTTGATTCTTGGTGACGTAGTTGTTCGGCTCCTCTTCTTGTTTGATGAAGAGTGGGTTGGTAGAAGTACTTGGCCTATCCATCATCTCAAGAAAAAATGCGAGTGGAATAAAGGAAAGAGCTATACCAAATGTACCTTATCCGATGTTGAAGATGGATCAAAGATCACCCCATGCAGTATTATGGAAGTAGCACAATTGGTACCGGATCTTGTCGATTCTCACACCTACACACATAAACCTTTTGGAGTAGCTTGGTGAGGATGGTGGCACAAAATTTATGCGATTGTTAGCAAGATTCAATAATGTTGAAAGAGATTCACAAATTCACAAGTGTAACAAGTAGACCAATAGCAATATGTGGCACACGGAAACACATACACATGGATAGATAAATGAGGTCGTGCAACCAAGGAACGATCGCAAAATATGCTCTTGTTGCACATCACTAGAGAGACGCTAGCATGATTTCTCAATAGGCGAGATACGATACTTGTGCACAACCTACAAAGCAAAAATGCAACGACTTCTACCCCAAGTATGTTATATATGTATTATGTTAAGGTGAGTCTTCTCACGATGATCCAAGATGACTTAGTATTGTAAATTTTTACGCAATGTGGTATGATGCTATGGCACTTGCTTAAAAGCTCTTTGATTATCTTTTGCTTAAAAACTCTTTTAATATCTTTCTTTGGCCACTTTTGGAAAAATTTCAAACCAAGGGAGCAATGATGCATATGTAGGAACAAATGATAACACAAGAGATGATACGGTGATATATGCACTTTTACCAAGATGATATACACAATGGAAAGTGCGGGTCAATGATCACTAATGTGCACAAGTAACGTTGCCCGACAGTACTCAAATGGCTAGTCTTGATAGTAAAGTGACACAAAATGGGCTCATGGTTAACAATGCAATGGCAAGGAAGAATGTACAAAGGTGTCATCGAGGTTACCGCCCTTGCTTACGGTTGATGGTGTCAAAATGGTGAGGTGGTCGTTGTCGATGTCGAGTCCATGGTGAAGATGAGTGCGGTGATGTCGATGTCGAGTCGTCCCTAAGTAGACAAAACACGTTAGGAAATGGAGACCACAATTCAAATTGTGAAAAAAAATGTCAAATGGTGTTAGTGGAAAGAGGTGGTGTGACAAATGGTGTCAAAGTGGGTGCGGAAGTGGAATCTTGGTGGTCGGAGATGAGTATGCGAAAATATAGTAGTGGCTGAAATTTCCTGGTGAAATTCAGTTTTGACAAAGGAAGCTGGATGATCCTGGCCTCGGTCTGGCTGACCCGGGCACGTCCGGATGATATAGGTCAGGGGCCGGATGATTCGTGCATGTCAACTCGTTCGGGCTAGGGCTCGGGATGAACAAGAAAATGGTGGTGGAAAAAGAAAATTTCGGAGATTTTGGTGGATTTTGTGGTGGAGTTGGTGGGGAATAGGTAGATCCACTTGCAACACGATGAATCCACGGATCAAATTCAACAAAACATCATCAAACCAATAAATCACAATTTTTTTTGGTATGGCTATTTTTGTGGGGATTTTTGAAATTGGACAAAAAACAGACAGAATTAGGCAAGAAAGTGGGGGTAGGGACTCCAAATTCATGATCAACCATGGCTCATGATACCAAGATGATGTAGGGTGGAACCCTAATGGCCGATCTTTCATGATTTGGAGGGGAATTTCCAAAGAACACAATGAACACAAGAGAGAGGAAACACTCAAATCAACGAGATCCAATCACCCATATGCTAAATCCACATACACAAAGGGGTGAGAAAGGTCCAAATCCAACAAAGGAGGATACACGGTAGCTAGTTCATCCCAATCCGTGAGGAAAGAGCACTGGTACGCATCGGTGCTATACAAACGGTTTTTAACCCCTTTCCGCGATGACACTTGGAACCGTCGCCTAGTGAGTGACGGCGATAGGGGGTCCTTCCCACATGACCCAGAAACCATCAGGGATATGCCCTCCTGGCACACACGCTCGGCAAAATGAGGTTGTGTGCGACCGGTGTGCGCTCAAATATGGAAATACGTAGAGTAGAGCTAAAAAAAATACAATTATACAGGCTAAATTGTTTCCGGACGCAAGTACATCCCACACAGTTAGTCCTCGCTAAACGTTTCCGTTCGTATGTACATCCCACACAGTCGCTCTAAGGAAAATGTTTCTGTTCACAGGTACATCACACACAATTTTTGTCGGTGTTCCGGGACGGGGGTCCCTAGACTTGCCTGCCTGCGGCCCACGGCGTGGCTTTGCTAGTAGGCCTGTATGGCCCACCTTCATCAACAAGGCAATCAAGACCCTCGCGAGGGGCCAAGCCTCACGAGGCAGACGACGCAAGACCTCCTCAGGAGCGGCCTCGCCAGGCAGGCTCACGAGGGGCGGAGAGTTCAAGACCGGGCAAACCTCGCGAGGTTCTCATGGCATGAGCCATGACGATCAAGACCAGGCGGGCGCCAGGCGGGCACCAGCGCGCGCAGCATCCTTATTTCCTCTTTGGTGCTAAGGGGGCAAGCACAGGCGTGGAGTACCGAGGCATCAAGAAAAGGTTCCATATTGGTGCAACGAGACCAAGACCAGAAGGACGACAAGACAGAGGTCACCGTGGAGCCCAAGGCGGCGCCACCACCAGAGCGTTTTGCAGGCGAATACCACTTTTGTCAGGATAAGCTGTACTAGCTGTCCCCTTTCAAATTGGCCGTTGTTGGCTCCCTTCCCACTCAATATTTGGGGAGAGGACCAGGGCCTCTATAAATAGGACTAGCCACCACCGTAGAGAGAGATCATCTTGGACCGGATCCTCACACACACAAGTTCACCAAGCACAAGAACTCCTCAACCTCAGGAGGCCGTTCTTCCCCTTTGTACTGTTCATCCTCAGCCCGAGAGGCAATCCACCACCACACTGGAGTAGGTTATTACACCACAAAGGTGGCCCGGACCAGTATAAATCTTGTGTCCTTTGTGTTGCGAGTTCGTCGAGTTAGTTCGTAAGATCTTAGCTAAGTTAGGACGTGGATCGGTAGGGGGAGATCTTCGCGTGCTCCCCAGTGTTCGAACCTTAAGGGTTTTGCTGGAACCCGTGATCTGACATTTGGCGCGCCAGGTAGGGGTGCGCCAGAGCTTCGTCCCCACCACTTGATCTGCCGACGCTCCTCGATTCCTATGTCCTGCGACCCGAGGGCCGACGATGACCGCTGGGAAGCCTGGCCCGCCCGAGCGGCGCAACCTGCCCAGGAAGACCTCAACCCCGCGTCTTAGGCGGCACGCGCACTGCCAAACACCGCGGGGCGTGGGTGGCGCGGTCACTCACCCTCTGCTCGTACTCCCCAACAGACGCGAGCTGCTGCAAGGGCCGCAAGCCACGTCGCGGTGACGGCGCCGCACACCAGGAGGGAGCAGGCGAACATGCTGGCCGCGCTCACGGTGGCACGGGAGCTGCTGCGGTGCCGACTAATGGAGAGCGGCCGGGGTGCACTGCTGGAAGGCGTCGCTGAGCTGTTGGACGCGGCGGCCACGGGAGCGCCGCCCTTCTGCTACCAGCTCACGCCTCGGGCAGCGGCAGGATCCACGTACCCCCAAGTGCGCCCGGGGGCTTCGTCGACAGCAAGACGATCCACGGCGGAGGGCGTCCCCTCGCACCCACGCCACCTCAGATGGGTGCAGGCACGAGCGTCATAGCACACGGCCCCATCGGAGCACCATCCCGCCATCCTCAAGATAGCGCGACGGGCCGAGCGACGTGGAGCGTGGGGCACTTCGGCGAGGTCTTCGGGGCAGCGGTCTCGGAGGCCTACGTGCCCCGCATGATGGACTAGGAGTATACGCCGGAGGACGACCTCGGCTTGTTCCTCAGGCCAGGATGGGAGGAGGAGGCGTTAGGAGCTGAAGCCTTCCAGGAGCCGCCAGAGAGCCCCGCCGGCCGCGCCGTCGACAATAGATAAAGGGTACCACTAATCCCTCAGGGACAAGCTTACGCTAACCATGAGTCACAGATGAACCAGGTCACGGCGCCAGGTGATGGTTCCGGCACGGCGATGCCCACCCTATCAGGAGAGACTCACTAGGGGCTGCGTGGAAGGGGCCAGGAGCAAGGCCCCTCCCCGCGCCGCACAGAGCAAGGCAACGCCCGGAGGTAGGCCCTCTGCCGGGGTGGCGCCGGCGACCTTTCCCCCAGCAGAGGACCCGTGGTCGCCGAGGGCGCCGCTGGCGTCCCCTCTGCCCTTGTTGGGTCGTCCTGGTTTCTGGTCGTCCCAGCGATGGTAGGGGGTGGCGCAAGGCGGGGCCCTCGTTAGGCGATATGAAGTAAGGCTCACGCCTGTGAAGATCGCCGCCCGTGACAATCTCACGTAATAATGAGTGGGGCTGTACATGCCCCGGAGCCTCAGGAGAGCCACCCTCGGGCCTCGGGGGCTCCCTCCCACGCCCAGTGGCAGCACTTAGCTCTGCGCTAGTGAGAATACGTCAAAGACTAGATTAGGCACCGGACGCGGCCATTTGCTTTGGATCTATTTTCTGTAACCCTGCCTTCTGGATTTGGATTTAAGTTGAAGTTGAATTTTCATTTGATGCGTGCGGGGGGATGCCTTTTCTCGTTCGAGCTATTTCTCGCAGTCTGGTTCTTGCCTTATTTCGGAGTTCACGCCTGTCGCTCCCCCCTCGCGAGCGCGGCTGGGCATGAAACACACGAGCCATGCACGTGTCACGCCGTGGCTGGCGCTCGTTTATTACGCGGCCCCCTCGGGCGTGTCGATGAATTCCTTAGGAGCTTCTCATAGACCCACAGCCTCTTGAGCCTGTTGTGGGCTCGTCCAGGCCAAGGTAAACCGCAACAGCAACCTTGCCCCAGCATACGTGAGCTTGTGAAGACGCATACTCAATTTGACACATAAGGATAAAAGTTGCGATTTGTTTACATGAGGGGCTCCCCCGCTCAAAATGCTCTTACAATCTTCCAGGGTCACGCCCAAGTTTTTACAGGGTAAATAGCAGGGAAACATGGGATCGGCCGGATATGTCGCTCGCCGTGTCCCCCATGTCATCTTCAGACGCACTGCTGGCATCGCTGTCGCCATCGTTGGCGTCGCCTCCACCTTCACCGGCGTCGGCGTCGCCGTTGTCGACCACGTCACCTTCGTCTGCCGCAATTACAACCCCTTCATCGTCAGAAGCGAAGGCCCTGACCAGTGCATCCATGTTGTCTTCAACCCATTGCGCCAGGTCGCCCCGGATGGCTTCCGGTACGGGAGCAGTGGCGGCGTCAAAATCGAAGTTGGGATCGGCATTCTGGAGGTTGCTGAAGACGCGGGAGAACGCACGCCCAAGCAGGCTGCGACTCCTCTCTTCAACAAGTTGGCGAGATCTCTCAGAATGGTTCTGCAGGCGCGTCACCACGTCACCAAAGAAGCGGAGGTGGCTGGCGTAGTCGTTCGCATGGAGATGAGGAGCATTCTCGTCGCAGATATGGCCCAGGGCGGCGTTGGCCCTATTCCTGAGGTCCTCGAGCATGGGGGCGTGCACACGCTCCAACGTCCGTCGCTCAAGCACTTCGTCCTTGTTCTGCCGTGCGACGGACTCGGCGTCGGCAACCCGCTGCCGAAGAGAGCAACTCGGCACGAGCGGAAGCCAGCTCAGCCTGCGCCAAGCCTAGGGCGGTTACAGCAGCCTCCTCGCGCCACTCCACCTCGACCAACCAGGACTTGAGGGAAGTAGTCCTACCAGCAGCCCCAGCTTCCACGAGCTTCAGCTTCAGGTCATGCCTGCTCTCGAGATCCGCGCGAGCCTCGGCCACCCTGCGGTTGACCTCCTCCTGGGCCCTGACCTCGCGCGCACCGATGTCGTCCTTCGCCTGAGCAACCTGGCGCTCCCTCGTCTCCAGCCGTTCGAGTTCAAGGCTGCACTCCACAGCTTCCAGCGCCTCCTCACGCTTCCGGATCTCTTCCTCCTCGGCGGGCGTCCCCCTCAACGACGCAAGGGCAGCCCTGCGCGCCTCCACCTACTGATCCAAGACAGCGCTGCAGGCTTGGAGCTCCCACGCGCTTTTCTCCGCGGCCTCGCGATGGTGGTCAGCTTCCCGAGCCTCTTCCAGAGCTCGGGAGCAGGCCTCATGGGAGGCTGCGAGAGAAGCCTCAACCTTCACATTATCCAGCTTGCGCTGGTGGTGCCCGAGGTTGATGTCCACCTTCAGCTTGTGCCACTCCTCCGCCAACCGAAGACCCTCATCCTCAAGGCGCGCATCGACACCCAAAAGTTCTTCACCGAGTCGGTTGATCGCGCCCATCGCCTCCTGGAAGAGCTCATGACGAACAACGCTCCGCCCGTGCTCGAACTCAAGTGCAGGGCCCATCTCGTCCTCCGCCACGGGGGCTGTGGGCGACACATGTAGCGGTGCGCCCCCTCTCAGCAGGGGTCTGGGGGCTAGCACTGCCCCAGGCACCAGCTGGGCCTCATGAGGGGCCCAAACTAAATGGGGCCCGCTGCTTGAAGAAGACCCTAGAATTGAAGCCAACTAGCCATCGACCACGACCAGGGGAGGAGCCCTTGGCACACTTGCTGTGCTCCTAGCAAGGCCGCGAAGAAAAGATGGCAAAGGCGCAAGCTCAAGACACCTTGATGACGGGCCAACTCCAACGGTTGACCACACGCCGTGGGCAGCGCACGAGCCTGCAGCGCTCAAGTTTGACAGGTGAAACGGGGCGAGAGGGAGCTGCTTCTCAGGAGATTTCGCGGCCTTGGCAGAAGGGGTCCTAAGGAGACAATCGTCAGGAAGGAAAGCAACACGCAGAAGGTCACCAAGATGAGGTACTTACTCATCAACGGCGATATACTTCCTCCGTTTTAACGGCCCGAAGGTGCCACTGCCGCAGCTCGGAGACCCCTTCCTCTTGTGGAGTTCTTCGAAGTCCACGTAAAGCCGGCCGAAGCGCTGGACATGGCGGCCGACATGAGGCGCGGCTGGAGAAGTGCTCGGAGGGGCAGCCTCAGAAGCGCCAAGCTGAGGGAGCTATCCGGCTCTGCCTCGCAGCAACCTGCCGAGGCCTCAAGAGCCCCGGCCACGGGAGACGCGGGCTACGTCGCCCCTTTAACCGCCGCCCCAGGGCAAGAGTCACAAGTCCCTGAGGTCGACGCCTCGGGAGCCCTGGGCAGCATCAGCATCTCGACACCTTCACTATCGGCCCCCAGCGGTGCATGCCCCCCTGCACCAACACTTGGGGCGAGCTCAACGCCAGCGTCAAGGAGAGGGACCATGACGGTGGGGTTCTCATGGGGTCCCACGAGGCCAACTGGGCGCAGCCTCCACTCATCGAAGGAGGGCATCCGCTCCGCGAATGTCATCTTGTTCGAGCTGCGGTACAAAAGGCAACTCTTCCTCGACAAGTCATTTGGCAACGGGACGCCCGTCAGGACCTCAAGCACCATTCGCTGCGCCTCAAGGGGTAGCTTATACTCCTGAAATCTCATGTGGTCCTGGCTGCTGAGCAAGGCCCACATCAGCCGGGAGTGGTGCTGAGGCAGAGCGATCCGGCGCCGGACGAACTCCCTCACCACCATAGGTGCAGTCACGCCAAGGTCTTTGATCCACCTCAACCTGAGCCAGACGGGGACAAGGCGCTGATCGGCGAGCCTTCGGTGGCACCAACTGGAGTTAGGAATGGCGGGCCCTAACGGAGAGGAGAGTAGGGGGATGATCACTCCGGCATCAAAAAACACACACCATGTCCGAAACTCGCTCGTGGATGGTGGAAGCTCGAAGTCGATCCCGTCGCTGACACGGATTGAAAGCTCAGGCATCCGGAGCTCTGCCGAGGATCAATCAGGTGCAACGAGAAGAAGTGGCGGAGAAGAGTCACAGAAGGAGCAATGCCTACCATGGCCTCGCAAACGAAGGCGAAGACGGCAAGAAGGGTCACGGATTGGGGATGAAGGTGCAACATGTTGATCCGATAATGGGAAAGCACTGCGTTGAGGAAGGCGGAGAAAGGAGGGACCAAGCCGGCCCAAAGGGCGTCGATGAAGAAGGGGACCTCAGTGGCCGTTCGGTCAATGCGAGCATGAGATGCAGGCCAAGCCACCGTCTTTCCCTACTCATTGAAGCTGGATGCGAGCATGGGGCGCACCTTTCCCATGGCCTCATCGTTGAGCACCAGCGATCGGCCAACTGCGGGCTCGGCGGCCGGGGGCGCACTAGCCGAACAGAGGCTTCTTCCCCTTACCCGCTTGGGTCGACGCCGTGGCGATGGGGCGAGCAGAGCTAAGGTAAAATTGGAAAGAGGAGCAGAGTCCAGGGGGAAGCAGAGGAATTGGAGGAGAACGACGCAAGTGATGGAAGAATAACCGTGTAGACCGCGATAGCCGTCTAGCCAGGCGGGTATCAAGGCAGCATGGGGAAGCGGAGATGCCCACGTCCAATCAACCGCCACGCGTCGACCGAGGCCACGGGCTATTGGGGCCCGCAGCACTCCACAATTGACCCTTGGCTTCATCTCAAAGCCAAGCCCAAGCGCGCCTTGGGCCCGGGGGCTACTATCGGCATTCCGGGAACGGGGGTCCCCAGACTTGTCTGCCTGCAGCCCATGGCATGGATTTTCTAGCAGGCCTGTACGGCCCACCTTCATCAACAAGGCAATCAAGACCCTCGCAAGGTGCCAAGCCTCGCGAGACGGACGATGCAAGACCTTCTCAGGAGCGGCCTCGCCAGGCAGGCTCGCGAGGGGCGGAGAGTTCAAGACCAGGCAAACCTCGCGAGGTTCTCGTGACATGAGCCATGACGATCGAGATCAGGCGGGCACCAGCGCGCATAGTCCTTGTTTCCTCTTTGGTGCTAAGGGGGCAAGCGCAGGCGCGGAGTACCGAGGCATCAAGCAAAGGTTTCCATATTGGTGCAACGAGACTAAGACCAGAAGGACGACAAGACGGAGGTCACCGTGGAGCCCAAGGCGGCATCACCACCAGAGCCTTTTGCAGGCGAAGACCACTTTTGTCAGGATAATCTGTACTAGCTGTCCTCTTTCAAATTGGCAGTTGTTGGCTCCCTTCCCACTCAATATTTGGGGAGAGGACCAGGGCCTCTATAAATAGTACTAGCCACCACCGTAGAGAGAGATCATCTTGGACAGGATCCTCACACATACAAGTTCACCAAGCACAAGAACTCCTCAACCTCAGGAGGCTGTTCTTCCCCTTTGTACCGTTCATCCTCAGCCCGAGAGGCAATCCACCACCACACTGGAGTAGGGTGTTACACCACAACGGTGGCCCGAACCAGTATAAAACTTGTGTCCTTTGTGTTGCGAGTTCGTCGAGTTAGTTCGTAAGATCTTAACTAAGTTAGGACGTGGATCGGTAGGGGGAGATCTTCTTGTGCACCCCATTGTTCGAACCTTAAGGGTTTTCCCGGAACCCGTGATCCGACAATTTTCCCCGTTAAATCGTTTGTGATAGCATTTCCACTTCACACAATATTAACAATTTTATCGTTTGTGTTATTGAATGCACACAGTGTGTAGAAGAAACTGTGTGGCAAAGGTTGTCCATCACACACATTTTTATGTCATAAACGTTTGCGCAAGATGGCCTAACGCAAACAGTTTTCAAGAGAAGGTCGTGTGTTATTGTTCCTTGATCCAACATGGTATATTCCTAGAAACTGTGTGCGTTGCCTGAGGTCATCGCCCATGGTATTTTCTCAATAACCTTTTGCAATAGCAAAACCCAATTAGCAGGATGATTCGTCATTAGCAGGCTAATTTCCCTATTATTAATAATCCATTTATTAATCTAATTGACATTCATATTAAGCACATAATATATTTCATTTCCATATTAAGGAAGCATGATTTCATAATTGAAATACATTAGAGTACAACATGATATAGCTTCAGCACTCACCTACCCCATTACACAACTTCACCAACACCAAGTTTCACATGCAACATGTAGAACCTTTTGAAATTAGCATCATAGACGATATATAGATATATGCATCTCATCTGGAAAACTACTGAAGGGGAAGGCGAATATTGATCCTTCATTCATGTTGAAGGTCTTTGCAACTTTAGGCCAGTGCCTGTGGATGATTGACCTTCCGTCCTTCATCCTCTTCAGAAACACTTCAATATTGAACCATGGGTGTTGTATGAAAACCTTCCTCGCCTCCTAACCATAGTGGTGGTTTGGGAGGTAATCATTAGTGGACTGCTTTGGAAAGGCCTGAAAACAAGGATGTGAATAAATACCTTCTCTATACTGGAAATGGGGCAAAGGAATAAAAAAAGGAAAGGTATAATAGTTAGTACCATCTTGTAGTGAACTAATGGCTTCTTCATTGTGTAGACAAAGATCTTGTTGTTTTTTGTCGCTAATTTCTTTATCCTAACAATCTTTCTAAGTTTCTAGACTTGATTGATATTCATGGACAACTCATTTCCCCATATGCAAAAAGGGTCGAATAGTCGGTCAAAACCTCTGACAGCAGGACCTGCATGTGCAAGACCAAATTGTTTAAAACCTAAATATTAGAATGGTTCCCGCAATTGCACAATAATGTTCTATTAGACGATGGACCATGCACGTGCTAACCTCGATTGTAAACCTCAATGCTTCACATTGTTTCCCTGCAACACATATAATGTAGTTAGTCATCTGGTTAAGTAAGGGTTCCCATGCTATCAGTAAAATATGTTGATGAAAAATAAGCACATTGTAGATTCATCAGATTAATTCAAGCCACATGGAAAACCCATTTATCCAAACCAAGAATGATTAAGAACTAGGAAATATAGCACCTGCATATGTTTCTCATGTATTAAGTGCAGCCAAATTCGATTTATTCCTCACATGCACAACAATAGAAAATTCTACCAACAACAATTGGATATCGCATTGCAGAATTGAACCAAGTAGATAACTAAACACCACAACAAATGAACCAGACATTAACTGAGCACCACATTGCACAATATAACATATTGCTAATATAAGATCAGACAGATAACCAAACCAAGCATGCTTAACAACTTGGAAATATAGCAATTGTATTTGTTTCTCATGTATTTACTGCAGCCAAATTCAATTTATTCCTCACATGGTATACAATAACGGAATGCACCCACAACTATTGAACATTGCATTGCAGAATTGAACCAAAAAGTTAACTAAACACCACAACACAAATGAACCAAACATTAACTGAGCACCATGTTACACAATGTATAACCAAACCAAGCATGCTTGACAACTTGGAAATATAGCAACTGTATTCGTTTCTCATGTATTTTGTAAAGATAAATTTGATTTATTTCTCACATGGAAGACAATACAAAATTGCAGCCTTAAGAATGAACATCATATTTGTAGAATTGAACCAAACAGTTAACTAAAGACGACAACTAATTAACAAAACAGTTAATAAGTGAGCACCACACTACATGACATATAGAACATATACACTAGAGCAACAGATTACATGGTAAAATTAGATAGCACAATTCACTAGAATTTGTGAAGGAAAGGCAAGAGCAGCACACACAACGGGTAAACCGAGCATGCTTAAACAATGTAGCTAGCAAATGGCAAGGTGCTCCTCCAAGATCTAGGGGTCGGCACGAATGGCAGCCATCGCGACCTCATCGCGCGTGCGGCCGTGATTTGCTTCTCCGCTGCCAAATGCTTCTTGAGATCCTAGCTATACTACGTGCACCATGGCTTAGGGCGGCGCTTATTTGGTGGAGGGGTCGGTGATTTGGGTGGAAGGTGTCGCGCCGGCGGTCGGGGCATGTGGGATGTGGAAGGAGGAGAAGGATGGGGGTCGGGTGTGGGTTACCTGCCTAGATAGATGAGGCCGAGTAGTGTGAAGGAGGGTCGCCGGCGAGGAGGCGGCGCTGCAAGCAAGGAGTTAAGGTTTCAACTTGGAAAAGAAGGCGAAAACAGGGGAAATGTGGCTTTTGGTAAGGGGGGAGGTAGATATTCCCATGGAAGCCGAAAATTTGGAATCACTTCAGCGAAAAAACTGGCGCGCAAAGTGTCATCAGACACGGTCCCTTATTCAGAACTGTGTACGATATGTGAACATTACAAACGATTCAGATAGCTTAACCCGTGTGTGACGAGTTTGAAATTCAAAAACTTTGGTTCGAATTTCCTTGGTTAAAGTGGTCATCCACGTCATTGCATAATTTGGGTACAGAAAGGAGACTACATCACACGCACACTTCTTAATCGAGCAAGTTCAGCAATTAAACAGAGCTAGCTGACCTAAACATTACTCTAACAAATTAAAGACCAACACTGTTAATTAAACAAAACAAAGAGTACAACTACGGCTGGTGCTCGTCGATCTCCGCCGCCGCCTCCATATCCAGCTCACGCCCGACAGTCTCCTGGGGAAGGGGCTCCATGGCATCCATCGCACCATACTCGACAAGCATCTCGCCATCCGCGTCCGCCATCTCTTTGGAAAAGGCCGCCATGAGCTGGGCATGGGCAGCCGCGACCTGGGCTTGGACGGGCTTCATTGTTGCAAGGTATGTGGCAGAGGAACGGACAGCTGCTCGAATTCTCTCGGCGATTGCCAACTCTTCGGCTGTGGGTTGCCGACCGTTGTCGGAGAAGTTTCGTTCGATTTGTGCGGTGACCGCCATGAACTGGGCGTGGGCAGCCTCGACAAGGTTGTGGGAAGCCTCCATCTGGGCTAAGGCCACCGCTGCAGAACGGACAAGTGCTATGCTGCTCTTGCCAGTTGATATCCCCAAGGCAGATGTTGCTGCCATCACCTGAGAAGCAACATCGGTCATTTGGGATGCCTTGGCCGCCCGGTCGCAGATTGCAGCAGCGCTCATGCACCTTGTTAGCACGCGCACGGCGGCTGCGGCTGCACTGTTGCTGGAGTGGGCCACCTAAGTTGCCCTCACGACGCGAGTCCACATGTCCATCTTTCACCGGCGACGATTGAATAGTGAAATGTTATTTGGGGAGCGAGCTAGTGTGCTTGAGACGCCGGCTGTGGACTGTAGCTGACGCACCTTCTCGCGTAAGCCATAGGCGTACTATACACCGACGGTGCTCCAGGATATTTTGTGCAGCATCTCACACGGTTGGTGATAATAAACTGTGTGGGATCTACATGATTTTTCATCTTGATTTTAATTACATAATGGGGTCACAGCGGCAATGGATGGTGTTTGAATTTCTAGATCTTTTATCTGCAGGGAACATGCAACTATATGTGTGTCGTAAAAGAATTGCAATTATTCAGGGTTCGTTTTAACATTTTACACATTAAATTCTAGTAAATCCAAAGCTTGTCTGAAATTCATGAAACTTGGCATGTTGTCATGGAGCGGCATCAACATGTCGTGGTAAATTTTTTGTCCCATTTGGGGCAGGTTTGGGGATATGCTTATCACAAACCAGAGCTTCTAACAACAAGCCTGATGGTTTCGGTAGGGAACATTTCACCTTTCTGGACGAAATTATATCCATTGCCTTTTCTCGATTTCAATTTTTTCCTAGTGTCAACATAGAACAACAAGAGTGTTGTGTCAATTTTTGGGATTTTTCAGGGTTCGTTTGGACATTTTTATGCATTAATTGAGTTTTCAATGCATTTATGTGCATAATTCAAATTCGAACTACATGCACATGCTCTAATGCATATAAATTGGTTGAAAATTCAAATATGTGTCCTTGGTTGCATGCTTAGGTCCCATGCAACAAATGGGAATGAATGTCAAACACCCTGCCACCGTCACTCGACCGCAAACATTGACATACCTTGTTTCCAAATTCTAGTAAATCCAAAACTCGTCTGAAATTCATGAAACTTGGCATGCTATCATGGAGTGGCATCAACATTCTATGGTAAATTTTTTGTCCAATTTGGGGCAGGTTTGGGTATATGCTTCTCACAAACCAGAGCTTCTCACAACAAGCATGATGGTTTCGGTAGGGAACTTCCCACCTCTGGGGACGAAACGATATCCATTGCCTCTTGTTTCTTTCAAAAAAATTCTCGGGTCAACGTAGAACAACATGAGTGTTGTGTCAATTTTTGTGATTTTACGGGGTTCGTTTGGAATTTTTATGCATTAACTGAGTTTTCAATGCATTCATGTGCATAATTCAAATTTGAACTACATGAACATGCTCTAATGCATATAAATTGGTTGAAAATTCAAATCTGTGTTCTTGGTTGCATGCTTAGGTCCCATGCATGAAATGGGAATGAATGTCAAACACCCTGTCACCGTCACTCGGCCTCAAGCATTGAGATACCTGGTTTTTAAATTCTAGTAAATCCAAAGCTCGTCTGAAATTCATGAAACTTGGCATGCTGTCATGGAGTGGCATCAACACGTCGTGGTAATTTTTTTGTCCCATTTGGGGTAGGTTTGGGGATATGCTTGTCACAAACCAGAGCTTCTCACAACAAGCGCTGATGGTTTCGGTAGGGACCGTTTCACCTTTCTGGATGAAACGATATCCATTGCTTCTTCTTGATTTCTATTTTTCTTCCTAGTGTCAACATAGAACAACAGGAGTGTTGTGTCAAATTTTGGGAATTTTTGGGGTTCGTTTGGACATCTTTATGCATTAATTGAGTTTTCAATGCATTTATGTGCACAATTCGAATTTGAACTACATGCACCTGTTCTACTGCATATTAATTGGTTGAAAATTCAAATCTGTGTCCTTGGATGCATGCTTAGGTCCCATGCAGGAAATGGGATGAATGTCAAACACACTGCCACTGTCACTCGACTGCAAACATTGAGTTACCTTATTTTTAAACTCTAGTAAATCCAAAACTCGTCTGAAATTCATAAACTTGGCATGTTATCATGGAGTAGCATCAACATGTCGTGGTAACTTTTTGTCCAATTTGGGGCAGGTTTTGGTATATGCTTCTCACAAACCAGAGCTTCTCTCAACAAGCCTGATGGTTTCGGTAGGGAATGTTTCACCTTTCTGGATGGAACGATATCCATTGCCTCTTCTCGATTTCAATTATTTTTCCTAATGTCAACATAGAACAACAGGAGTGTTGTGTCAATTTTTGGGATTTTTCAGGGTTCATTTGGACATTTTTATGCATCAATTGAGTTTTCAATGCATTTGTGTACATAATTCAAATTTGAACTACATGCACATGCTCTAATGCATATAAATGGGTTGAAAATTCAAATCTTAGGTCCCATGCAAGAAATGGGAATGAATGTCAAACACCCTGCCACCGTCACACGGCCGCAAACATTGAGATACCTGGTTTTTAAATTCTAGTAAATCCAAAACTCGTCTGAAATCCAAAATTCTAGTAAATGCTATCATGGAGTGGCATCAACATGCCATGGTAATTTCTTTTGTCCCATTTGGGGCAGGTTCGGGTATATGCTTCTCACAAACCAGAGCTTCTCACAACAAGCATGATGGTTTCGGTAGGGAACGTCGCACCTTTGGGGACGAAACAATATCCATTGCCTCTTATTGCTTTCAAAAAATTTCTCATGTCAACATAGGACAACATGACTGTTGCGTCAATTTTTGTGACTTTTCGGGGTTCGTTTGGACATTTTTATGCATTAATTGAGTTTTCAGTGCATTTATGTCCATAATTCAAATTTTAACTACATGCACATGCTCCAGTGCATATAAATTGGTTGAAAAATCAAATCTTTGTCCTTGGGTGCATGCTGAGGTCCAATGCAAGAAACAAGAATGAATTTCAAACATTAGGGCACCATTGATTGCCGAGAAAATGTTGAGATACTTAGTTTTTAAATTCTAGTAAATCCAAAATTCGTCTGAAATTCATGAAACTTGGCATGCTATCATGGAATGACACCCGACATGCTGTGGTATTTTTCATGTCCATTTTGAGAGAAGGCGCACTCGAATAATAGCCAACAAAGGCATTTTGAAAAAATGCTGCCACTTTAATATCTCAAATGTTTGTATAATTCAAACCGTGTGCGTTCTGTTAACCATTCTCGTGACGCCACATCTCATGGTTTAAATGGATATAGGAGGTGCCGTGCGGACAACTGTTTGACCTTGACTGAATGGGAGCGTGCGAGCGCAGTCCGATGCACATGCTCACAGAGAGGCATGCAAGCTGTCCTCCAATGCGCAGGTTCACCGGGAAGCGTGCGAGTTGTACGCTGCGTAGGCTCACTGGGAAGCGAGCCCTTTGATTTCCATGGCCGTCCGCCTTCCTCTCCATTGATGGCGCCCGAGCCGCTGCTTAATACGGGCGGGCTTACTGTTCGCCTCCCATTCCCCTCCCTCCCGCAGACCTCCACCAACGCCATGGCGCAGAAGGATCATCTGTCACTAGTCTTCAAGTTTGGTGAAGTCAACTCCGAGCCGGAGGAGATAGAAAATAAGTAGGAATGGGGCCCCATGGACATGGCCCAGAACGAGCTGGCCGCGGTGGTTGCTGCCCCCGCTCCCGTCCCAGCTCCCATCCCCGCGCCTGCGCCAGCGACCATCCCCGTAGCATTGACAGGCTGGTCGTCAAGCACTATCGCAGAGCTGGAAGACGAGGGCATCAGCGAGGTCTCAGCGGACCCACGCGAGCTCGTGTACGTGCCAACGCCCGTGCCCGTGCGCGCCCCTCCACCCACTACGGTGCCGGTCCCCGTGCGTTTGGCTGCACCCGCCACGTCCGTGCCCGTGCGCGCGCCCCCCTCAGCGGCATGGGACGCCGTCATCGACCGCTACCTCTCAGCGCCGCCAGCTGCCGTCCTTCGGCACCCCGCCCGTCGATCGCACGACGACATGATGTTTGATTTACAAGTGAAGAACATTCTGTGCTGCATTGAAGACTTCAACAACGGCGTCCCGGAGGAGAACAACGACAACAACGTCGCGACCCATTTTTTTCTATAAAGTTGGTCAAACTTTACAAACTTTGACTTTGACCAAATCTTATATGCATACTAAAAAGAAACGGAGGGAGTATAGACTTATCAAACGATTTTCTTTTGAAAAAAATGTTAGTGGTTTTTAAATATAAAACACTCATCGAAATCGTTTTAGTTCGAAAACCCATATGCAAACCGACAGCTTCCCGAGGAAGCCAAGGGAAAATGTGCCGAGCAGGATTTGTGCAGCACTTGATCGCAAACGTTTTAGATAGAACACCTGTATGCAAAGTGAGAGCATAATTTGTACAGCTCTTCAACACAAACGGTTTTTTTGGATGACCCGTGTGCAACCACTCACAAACAATTTGGGTATGTTGCCATTTGTCAAACTGGAAAGATTGACATTTGTTGATCTAGTAATATTGCCATTTGTCACCCTTGTAACACTGTGATTTGTCAAAATATGAACCTAAAAATCACTAGCAGTATCTATTTTTTGCAACTAAAATTTAGTAATTAAGCATATATTTCATTCATAGATTAAGAAATCGTTCATAATTTATACAAACAGTTCAACTCGATAGCTGAACCGACCAAACTTTTCCCCAATTGTTGCCAACCACGTAATGAAATAGCTAGTTCAACTATATATACTAGCTACTTTTAAGTACGTTGTACAATTCCACCACATCCATAGTCAGATGAACTGAACAAAAAGCCCCTAAATACTACTACTACTATACTACAGAGGGGTTTTGTACTACTTCCGGCTGCCTCTCCTCTGCCGAGCGCGCTCAGCAAGAGGCAGAGGAGGAGGAGCCAACCGATGAGCTGGGCAACCGCAATACGGTGCTTGCCGCTGCTGCAGCTTTAGCGACGCTCACCTCGAACGCCCTCTGCCACTCCAGACGACCCCTCTCGAAGCGGTGGTTCTCCTCATAGATCTCCTGATTCCTCGCCTCTGAGGCGGCATATGCCGCAGCCACAGCGGCGGTAAGGCTCTTTGCATGCTCGACAGGGCGCTCCTCCTCCTGCCGCAGGAACTCGGTGTAGCGCGCAAGGTCGCCGACGCACGTGCGGGTATCCACCTCCGCCTCCCGCCTTCGGGCGGCCGTGGCGGAGCGGGTGATGACCCCGGAGGTCGACGGTGGGCTGGCGGCCACGAACACCATCTCCCGCCTTCGGGCCGTAGTGGTGGAGCGGGTGATGGCCATGGTGGCTGGTAGTGGGGTGGCGGCTACGATGGCCACCTCCCGCCTTCAGGCCGCGGCGGCGGAGCGGGTGATGGCCCTGGCTTTCGATGGTGGTGTGGCGGCAATGGCGGTCGACAACAGCTGCGGACGGGTAGTGGCGGCGGAGCGTGTGGTGGGTGTTCTGCGCACACCCAACAGGGACGCCACGCGCACTACACTATGCCGAGGACTGCGTCGCCACTGCGGTGTAGCCTCCCAGCTGGAGTTGTCTTCTGATGACGGTGGAGTGGCTGAGCAACGACGAGGGACCGGTGCCATTGGCGATTGTGGGAGAAGCAAACGAGATAAGCTACAGGGAGGGAGGGGAAAATGCGACGCAGGACTCGCTGGCCGTGAGGGTTTATATAGCAGGCTGGTAAGCATTGGGATTTTATGGGATTTCACCGAGTAGGGCGGGAAGCTTGCGCGGGAACCTGCGGGGTTGCGCGGGAACGGGCTCACCGATGATTATTGGCGCCACCATTTGGCCAAAAGAATGCCCCCGCGCGCTGTGCAAGTTTGCGCTATAAGCCGTCTGCAGCAGCGGGGTGACAAGACGTGCAAGAGGAGGACGAAAGGCCACGTACACATACGGCTAATACAAAAAAGTTTACGGTTTAATTACCTACTATACCCCCGTCCTGGTTTATAAGTAGGATTTAACTAATAAAATACGAATACATGTCACCGAATATTATATAGTTGGATTCGTATTAGAACATAGTTTCCAATTATATAATTTTTATAACATGCATTAACATTTTGTTGGTTAAATTTAAGGGCAAAATATGGCACAAAATATTAAGGGGACTATAGACCAAGACAGAGGTAGTAGCACATGGCCACTCTCTACACAGCAACATAACTGTCAGCTGGCTTGTAGGCGACCATTTCCTGCGTGTTCAACGGCTGTATGCATGTGGTTGCTTGCGGTTGAGGTGGTCGTGGTGCGCTCTGCTTGCGGTTGAGGTGGCCGTGGTGCGCTCTGCTTGCGTCCCTCCAGGTGCTCTGCCCTCGTCCCTCCACATGTGTTGCCAGTGTTTGCGGCCGGCGCACGATCACACACGTTCGTGTGCATGCGGGTGCGCTGGGCGCGGTGCGACGATGCAGTTACCCGCTGCAAAAACTGCCATGCGGACGCGCCGAGAATCCAAGCCGCCCGACCCTCTTTTATTCCTGCAGCCATTTACCTTCATCTCTCGTCTCACACGACACAATAAGCACACGTCAAGTACGCGGCCAAGGACGCGTACACAAGCTACGAGATGTACAGGTGGATCGTTAACATGAGGAACTGTCTTCTTCCTGCTCTAGACGAGGGATCAAGCCACATACCAGTGGCGAGAGCGTCACAAGAAGTACATGACTAGACGATCGTTTCTCCTACTATAGAATGCATGCAATTGTTTATTGAGGTATGTGCGAATGATCTGTGTAGTCACTTATGTAGTTGGATGTTTATTTCAGTTATATATATAGTGTTACTATTCATCACCCAAGATGCAGAATAAGTTATTCTTTATTCGAGTATTACGATTGCTTCCTAAATAAATTATGTTTAAAATATAAATAGTTACATGCATACCGATTTAATATGTTAATTTTAGTATAAAAAAGCAAAAATATAAGTTATAAGACAAGAAAAATCACATTTTATGTATGTATTACACTATGTTTTTACATTCGTAATTTTACGTAACATAAAATATTTTTTACGGCGACTACATATTTTCTTTCGTTCTCTTTTTATGTATGAATAAGAAAAAATTACAAAATATAAAAATACGGTGCATTGATATCAAAATAAAGAGGGGTGAAGAATAATTATTCCTTACCCTTGGTGACGATATTCTGGTCCTGGGATCAGAATAGTTATTCTGATCACGTCACGCCTATATAGGGCGTGTGGAGGCCCTCCCGAACTCGACCGAAAAAACCAACCGTCTGTCCCCCACCTCCCGCACTTCGATCGCCACCTCCCCGCACCACGATCCCAACCTCAAACCACCCACCGGCGACCCCCCTCCCCCACCCGCCGCCGTAGACCACCCAACTGCCGCCGCCTGCAACCCGCGCATCAGGATCTACTGGCCTCCTGCCGTGGCCCGGCTAGCTACCCTACTCTCGCGACGGCGCCCGACCCAACAACGCCAGCTCCCGGATCCACTTCCACCGGCATCGTCGCCGTCGCCCCCAACCTCTGCCTTCCACGGCCCCTTCCTCATCCGGCGTCTTCTTCCTCCGGCTCCGCCTCCAGCTTCCATCGCCTAGCAACGGCGAGCCACCCATGGACAGCTTCCTCTGGATTCCTATCCATGGACCGCTTCAGGACGACGAGCGTGGAGCGAGGCCACAATCATGGCTTCCTCCTCCAGCTCCACCGCCCGACCAGCACCCTCCGCCACCGCAGCCCATCGTCCCCCCTCTCCCGAGCACCTCCCCTGTACAGCGCCGACCGACGACTCGGCGCAGTGCGCTTCCTCCTGCTGCCATCTCGCTCACCCCTTCCACCACCTCCCATCACTTTAGTTCAGTTCAACCTACCCACGTGCATTAGTTCAATTGTGTGTATTGAAGAAAAACAGAGATCGCTGAAAAATTTGTAGGAGTTCGATGGATCTCGAAGTGGAAGGAATCACGTTGATGCTAAAAATTCTGTTGGTTGTGTCCCGTCAGTCCCCGCACCACCGCTGCTCCACCCCGGGACCATCTTGGCCAACCTCCGACGCTACCGTCGCTCCACTCTAGCCTCGAGTGCAACAGACACTCAACTCCGGCTTGGCGGCCTCCTGCTCCACCATAACTGCAACGTCAGCACCGCTCTTCGCTCTCCTACTCCCCTGCCACAGGCCCCTCCCCGTTGCTTCTATTATATTCTCACAATATGTCGCTGGAGCACTGTCTGATGTATCGGCCCTAACCATTCCTTTCCTTGCTACAGACGTTGAGCTCGACGTTCGGCTGTCCCTTTGGTTTGGACACGACCTGAAGCACGGCCTCACACAGTTACGCTAATGTCCGATGCCTGGGCGCCCAATCCCTCCTCCCGCTGGTGATTGAAACCTCCAATGCAAGGATGCATGGAGTGATCAGGTGGTTTTCTGCCGCTCTTCTTCTACTAATTCTTCAGATCCGAAGAAGTTCAACTTCGTGTCTGATAGAAGCTCAGTCTAGGAACTACAAACATCTGGGAGGAGCCATCAGTTTCCATGTAACAGTCAGTCTAGGGAACAAGCGCACTGCGCCAGTTTCCATGTGACATAGGAACTATTCTTACTGATAAAGAAGCTCAGTTTCCATGTAACAGCTCTAATCATGGTGACAGTGAGCCATCCTCGGTGGATGCATTCCTATTCTTGCACTTGGGAGCACTTGGTACAAGTGTATTTGTCCCTCGGAGCTGGTTTACTCAGGCTGAGCTTGCCATCTTGTACTTAACTTCTAAGCTGCTGCGCAAAGTTGGTTGCGGATTAGAGTATAGTATCATGTTCCATGAATCATGTTAAGATTTACCAGTAACTAACTGTTGAAAAAGACATGAATATATAGTTACTGCCAACGACAGATTTTACCAAGCAAAATGGAGATAGTCATTCTTGCTCTTAGTATGATCTTCTCAGCAGAAATCCAAGCATTTAAAAAATAAATGGTGTTGTGGCGGTGAAGTTCAGAGAAATGGTGTTGTGGCTCAGAGAAACTAGCATAAAAAGTTCTTGTAGATATAAGTGGTGAAGTTGTTTTGCTTGCCTCATTCACTTTGGTCTAGAAAGATTGTTATTGTTTAGTATAGATAATAAACAACGACTACAACATAGGAAACTATTCTTTTTGTTCAGTACGCATAGAAGAAAAAGATATGGATACACACGCAAAATTATTGATGAGAAGATTTTCTTTGTTAAAATAGACCTAGAAGTTCAAATTTAAAAAGCGGAGCAGCTTGATGACTATCCAAAAGTAGGATTTTTTCATTACTAAAAGAAAATAAAACCAGGAAGTCCAAATTAAAAAGATGGAGAAGTTCGATGATTATAGAAAACTCAGAATTTCCTCGTTATTAAAGAATGGAAACAAGAAGTTCAAAAATTAAAAAACAAGAAGTTCAACTTTTAAAAAATAGAGCGCTTCAAAATTTCATAAAACAATGAAGAAACAAAACCAGGAAGTCCAAATTAAAAAGATGGAGAAGTTCGATGATTGTAGAAAACTCAAAATTTCATCGTTATCAAAAAAGGATACAAGAAGTTCAACAATTAAAAACAAGAAGTTCAACTATTAAAAAATAGAGCGCTTCAAAATTTCATAAAAAAAATTAAAAAAATAAAACCAGGAAGTCCATATTAGAAAGATGGAGAAGTTTGATGATTATAAAAAACTCAAAATTTCCTCATTATTAAAGAATGAAAACAAGGAAGTTAAAAATTAAAATAACAAGAAGTTCAATTTTTAAAAATAGAAAGCTTCAAAAATTCATAAAAAAGATTAAGAAATAAAACAAGGAAGTCCATATTAAAAAGATGGAGAAGTTCGATGATTATAGAAATTCAGATTTTCGTCGTAATTACAAATGGAAACAAGAAGTTTTAAAATAAAATAATAAGAAGTTCAACTTTTAAAAATAGAGCATTTCATAATTAATAAAAAAATGAATAAAAATTCAGATTAAAATTCATAAAAAACTTAAATATTTTCACGTAACCGAGAGAAGTTCAGATTGATAGCTGATAGAAGTTCACGTACTACACGGTGTGCATTTTATATTAAAAAAAGCAAAGTCTAAAAGTTTTGTTGTTATAAGTTAAAAATTATTGTGAGAGAGGTTTGTACAACAAGAATATCATTTGTGTAACACTGACGAATGGATGATAAAATTACAAACAAAAATACGTCACAAAAGTTCAACGTGAAAACAGTATGAAGTTCAACTACTACGCTGAATGAATTTCAAATGAAAAACTTTTAAAATTGTCACGAGTATGAAAAACCGACCAACACGGGAAAGTTATGTGCTTACAGCATCTTTCCACTGGTATGTCAGTTGCTCAATTCTGGTGAGTGGATGGAGAGTTACGAGCAGTCGATGGAGACCTACGAGTAAAAAAATCACGTGAAAAATAGAGTGAAGTTCAGGTACACGCACCGAGAAGTTCAGGTTCTTCACGCGGTGCATTTTCGAAGAATCTATTTCGCGATAAAGGCAGAACGCATGATCCCGCCGTTTTTGAAATTACTTCAAAACGTTTAGGAATCAGAGAAAACCATCAACATGAAAAAGTTCCGCATTTTCCGTAGCTTTTCAGCGTTATATTATTTGCCCCATTCCGATAAAGTTTGTAGAAATTACGGTGAAAATACGTTTTTCGCCATTTTCGAAACTGACTTAAAACCGTAAAGAATTGGGAGAAACAATACATAACAAAAAGTTTCGGATTTGTTCAAGCTTTCCAACGCCATATCATTTGCTGCATTCGGACGCACGGTTAAAAAATTAGCTCGAAAATACGAACTCGGTAGGACTTGGACCATTTTCTAAATTACTCTTAAACCATTCAAAATTTGAAAAAACCTTTCAAAATGAAAAAGTAGCGCATTTTCATAAGCTTTCCAACGCCGTATCATATGCCTTCATTGGATTAGCCGTTTAGAAATGACATCGAAAAAACGAACTCGGCTGTTCGGTTTACGAAATTTTACGTTTTTTCAAATTACTCTTTAACCATAAGGAATTAGAGAAAACTTTCAACATGTGGAAGGAGCGGTTTTGCAGCAGCTTTCCAACGCAATATTATATGCCTCATTCCGATAAACGGATTAGAAATGCGATCGAAAATACGATTCATGTTTTTTGTGCGAAGAAAATACGGTTTTCAAAACTGCTCTTAAACCGCTTATATTTTGCCAAAAATTTAAGTTGGGTCATGATATTGAGGTCCATAGCTTTCCAACGGTATATCGCAAGCTCCATTTGAGCAATGTTGGTGGAAGTTCAACTTAGTTCACAGGGAAGTTCAACGTACTACTAGCGGGGCAGGTCAAGTTGTGATCAGAATATTATTCTAATCCCGTGATGAGAATAGTGTTTATGTATATATTTGTTAGCAGAATAAGAGGGGTGTAATCAGAATAGACTCATCACCTCCTCTACCGATGGTCAACTCCCCCCTCCGCCGCCCCCGCGTCCCTCCCTCCCGGCCCCCATCCAAGCGAACCCCCCCACAGCCCCAAGCTCCCTCGCCGCACCTTGCTCCCAGCCCGTCCAAAATCCTCCCCCGCCGCCCCCACCTTCCTCGCCATGACCGACGCGCCCCAGCACCTACCTGGCAACAAGACCGGGTTGTTCCGACCTCGCCGAGCCGCCGGACGGTTCCGCTCCTCCTCCCCCAATTTGGATTGAGCCAACCCCAACCCCACCCCGGCCACGGCCTCTCACCGCGACGGTCGGCCTCCATGGCAACGGCCCCGCCCTGCGACGGCCTACCTGCTACCCCACTTTGCGTAGTCGACGGTACCCCCGCCCCCAACCAAGCCCGACGGCGCTGCCGCGAGCCCCTAGCTAGCTGCCTCCCTCTTCCAGCGACGGCCGCGACGCTCAAGTGCAACAGGGCCGACGCGCGGCGACCTTCTACCTTCTTCCCCCTCTTGCTTGGGATTCTACGGCGATGAAGGTCAACGGCGGCGACGACCTCGGTGCAGGTCAAAAGATGTTTCCCCCCTTGATTTTGGATGTGCAGTGCGGCTGGATCCCGCGAGCAGTGCCCCACATGCCCCCGTGTGGTTCATCCACGGCCACTAATGCAGCTGGTGGAGGATGGTTGGCATGGGCGATGCGTGGGTGATAGGCGGGAGTGCTAATCCCCCTCCACTCTCCTCACTTGGAACGACCAAGTGTTGCTCCCAGGCCCCAACAATCCCCCCTGTAGTCCAGATCGACACCAGCTTCTCATGAGAGCGCAGTTCGCCCCAGCTTCTCGACGGGGTTCGGTCGCCCCAGTGCTGCAGTGCGGTTCCTCGGCATGCAGATCGAGCCGCAGTGAGCAGCGGGAGAGGGATGGCGATCGGGGGCCGCCTCCCTGGTCCTCTCTGATGGTGGTGGCATGGCGGGGCTCTTCGACGGCCGGCTCCGGTGATATTTCCGTCTTCTACCTCGATTAGAAAAAGACAAAAGATTTACTTTTTTCATAGGCTTAAGTGGACTCTATCCCCGTGATCTACCATGGCGGGGCTCTCCGGCGGCCGGCCCCTATCCCCGTCATCGCCCATGCTCTAGTGTGTGTGTGTGGTTTGCGTGGTAGCCGACCGGGGGCTAATGTTCCTGTACAATGCATAAAGCATAAAAAATGAAGTACACTACTCTTGCGGCAATGCTACACGCACGGGCTGATGACTATGGAATCAACAGACTCTGATTAGCTGGCATGGTTTAATTGGAGATTAAGGGAGAGACGGAGCCCACCCCCATGAAAATCAAGGGGGCGGAGGTTAATTAGTGAGAATATTCCCGTAACCCGCCTGTGATTGTCCGTGTGTCTAGGATTTTCGCTACTCTTGTATTGGAGTTCAGTTCCCCCTCAATATACATTGGACATGTGCAAAAAATATGTGTCGAGAGGTTCACTTATATGTTGTTACGCCCCGAGACCGATGTGCCAGGTGTCCTCCAGTTATTCCCTGTTATTTCCTTGTCCTTGCTTGTGTGTCATGCATTGCATATCATGTCATCATGTGCATCGCATTTGCATACGTGTTCGTCTCATGCATCCGAGAATTTTCCCCGTTGTCCGTTTTGCAATCTGGCGCTCCTATGTCACCCGTTGTCCCTTTCTACCTCTTTTTATGTGCGGGTGTTAAACGTTTTCGGATTGGACCGAGATTTGTCAAGCGGACTTGGTTTACTACCGGTAGACCGCCTGTCAAGTTTCGTGCCATTTGGACTTCGTTTGATACTCCAACGGTTAACCGAGGGACCGAAAAGGCCTCGTATGTGTTACAGCTCAACACCCCTCCAAAGTGGCCCAAAACCCACCTAAACCCCTTCCATCATCTCGGTCGTTCGATCACGATCGCGTGGCCGAAAACCGCACCTCATTTGGACTCTCCTAGCTCCCTCTATCTATAAATATGTGCACCCCGTCCATTTTCGCGGATGAACCCTAGCTTCCCCCACCTCGCGCCACCGGACAAAGTTCCCCGCACCGGACATGTCCGTGCCGCCCCGCCGGACCAATCCGGCCTCGCCACGTCGCCCCACAGCTCTCCCACCTCTCGCAGCCCGCCGAGGCCCGATTCCAGCCCTCCCGGACCCAAGCGCTACCGCCGCAGCCCACGACTAGGCCCGAGCCGTGCACGCCCCCACGCCCGAGCGCTTCGCTCGATCTAGATTGGGGGGAGCCTGATCCTAAGCTCCCCGTCGCCCCACTGTCCCGTCGACTTCGCCTGACTCCGGTGTCCAGGAGCCACGCCGGTGACCTGCAAGGCCAGCCGCCACCCCTGCTCCTCTCCTCCCCTCGATGTGCTCTCTCTCCCCCTCTAATCTCTCTGCCTCTCTCATCTTACAGAGAGCCACCATGGGAGGCGAGCTCCAAAGCTCCAAGTCCAGCCGCCGCCACACCGGAGCGCCTCGAACCCTGCCTTGCCCGGATCCGGGAAGCCCGCGCTACCACGGACCCATTCCCGGCCGTCCCGAGCCCCGCCGGAGTCCCTGCTCGCTGCCCACTGCCATTCATCTTCTTCAAACCCCGACCTAGACCACCCCCGTCGAGGTCAAAATTCTTCTATGTCCCCATATTCCAATAATTTTTTGCATTTTTCATCGCATCATAACTCCCTCATCGTGGCTCCGATTCATGCGTGTAGCATATCAAAATGTTTTGTCTCGACGACTACATCATTTCATCTCATTGCATCATTTTCATTTGAGCTCATCCGCATGCCCGAAATGCTGTTGGAAGAGGGCTATGTGATGTTAGTTTTAGATCTGTTTCAGCAAATGCACTTTTGTCATTTTTTCCATGATTAATGTGTGCATGCTATGATCCTGAGCTCCACATGTGTTTTGTAGAATGCCATGCCATATTTACAGGGGTGTATGCCATATTTTTGTGATCTTTGTGGTGACTAGCACAAGCAAGCAAAGTAGCTTACTCAATGATGCTGATTTCAGGGACTTGAATTTCACTAAGTCCTTGTCATGTTATTGTTTTTATGCCATATGTTCATGTTGTTTCCTAGTGATCCGTGCCTCTTTTGAGGATGATCAGTAAGGATGTTTTGTAGATATTGTGGTGCTCTATCCATCCATGTCTTTGTTTGCATTTATAGAGCACCCTAGCTTGAGTCAATCGAGCTCTACTTTTGCTATAAAATGTTCCTAGCAGATTGTTAACATGTTTAGCAATTTTGCCGAGCTTGTTGTTGTTGATCCGTGCATGCTATGATGTTGTTCTTGCCATGTCTAGCTCCTATGGCATGTCTTCTTGACGGGTGTATGCTTAGCTTGTCATGGCATGCCCTGTGGTGAGTGCATCGAGCTCGTAAACATGCCTACTTGTTTATCTGTTTTGCCATGCTCCAGTTTTTCACTAATTCTGAATCTGTTTATGTTTTTGCTATGTTCACATGCTTGTAATTGTATTTTCTGATCCCTTTTGGCTAATGGTCACTAAGGGGCTTTTGTTATATTCTTAGAGTACCTTCATCCCATGCCTTGCTTTGCCATGATATGTTCCTGTAACATGTTGTTTCATTGCTCTAAACATTGCTTCCTGATGATAAATTCCTGACATGTTGATAATTCCACCAAGTCTGAAACCTGTTATCTTTTGCATTTTTGCCATGCCTATTTGAGCTTTCTATTGAGTGAATTAGTCATAGCTCAGTGTTCATCTTTTGTCAAGCATCATGAGTGGATCCCTGCCATGTATTTTGTTGCTATGTTAGAGTGTCGTAGCTTGTTGTTCTTGATGCATTTAGAAGGCTACTTACTGTTAATCGCAGACCGGTGCCATATTTGTTTTGATTGCCATTTCCAAACCGTGCATCCGATTCCGGTGATCTTTATATCGATTTCAACCGAAATAAACTCCTATTTCCAGTGGCACTCTTGGTTTTCCAAGTTGAGGCTAGGTTCAATCATTCCTTTCCAAATCATGCATACGCATCACATATTGCATCCCGCATATCATGCCATGTTCATGTGTTGGTTGTTTACTTTGTTGTGTGCTTCTTTCCGGTGTTGCTTCTTCGGGTTGGTTCCAATAACGTCGCGTTTGTGAGGACCCGTTCGACTACGTCCGTTTGTCTTCTTCATGGACTCGTTCTTCTTCCTTGCGGGATTTCAGGCAAGATGACCATACCCTCGAAATCACTTCTATCTTTGCTTGCTAGATTGCTCGCTCTTTTGCTATGCCTATGCTGCGATACCTACCACTTGCTTATCATGCCTCCCATATTGTTAAGCCAAGCCTCTAACCCACCTTGTCCTAGCAAACCGTTGTTTGGCTATGTTACCGCTTTGCTCAGCCCCTCTTATAGCGTTGTTAGTTGCAGGTGAAGATTGGAGCTTGTTCCATGTTGGAACATGGATATTTTGTTGGGATATCACAATATCTCTTATTTAATTAATGCATATATATACTTGGTAAAGGGTGGAAGGCTTGGCCTTATGCCTGGTGTTTTGTTCCACTCTTGCCGCCCTAGTTTCCGTCATATCGGTGTTATGTTCCTGGATTTTGCGTTCCTTACACGGTTGGGTTATAAGGGGAACCCCTTGACAGTTCGCCTTGAATAAAACTCCTCCAGCAAGGCCCAACATTGGTTTTACCATTCACCACCTAGCCTCTTTTTCCCTTGGGTTAGGCTAGCCCAAGGGTCATCTTTATTTTAACCCCCCTGGGCCAGTGCTTGTCTAAGTGTTGGTCCAAACCGAGCGATGTCCGAAGCTACCAGGGGAAACTCTGGGCTGGCCCACCCGACGTCTTGCTCATCCGGTGTGCCCTGAGAACGAGATATGTGCATCTCCTATCGGGATTTGTCGGCACATCTGGGCGGTCTTGCTGGACTTGTTTTACCATTGTCGAGGATGTCTTGTAACCGGGATGCCGAGTCTGATCGGATTGTCTTGGGAGAAGGAATATCCTTCGTTGACTGTGAGAGCTTGTGATGGGCTAAGTTGGGACACCCCTGAAGGGTTTTGAACTTCTGAAAGCCGTGCCCGCGGTTATGGGCAGATGGGAATTTGTTGTTGTCCGGTTGTAGAAAACCTAAAGTTGATCTTAATTAAAATACATCAACCGCGTGTGTAACCGTGATGGTCTCTTCTCGGCGGAGTGCAGGAAGTGAACACGGTGTTGGAGTAATGTTTGACGTAGGTTGTTATAGGATCACTTCTCGATCATAGTTGTTCGATCGTGCCTTTTCCTTCTCTTCCCGCTCTCATTTGCGTATGTTAGCCACCATATGTGCTAGTCGCTTGATGCAGCTCCACCTCATACCTTTTACCCTTCCTATAAGCTTAAATAGTCTTGATCGCGAGGGTGTGAGATTACTGAGTCCCCATGACTCACAGATACTTCCAAAACCAGCTTGCAGGTGCTGATGATACCGTGCAGGTCATGCAACCAAGCTCAAGGAGGAGCTCGATGAAGATCTTATCCTCTGTGTTGCTTCGTTCTAGTTGATCAGTAGTGGAGCCTAGTTGGGGTCGATCGGGGATCTGTGTAGCATTTTGGGTAGTCTTCTTTTATTTTGGTTCCATAGTCGGACCTTGTTTGTATCTAGATGATGTAATGCTTTATTCTTGTAATTGTGTGAAGTGGCGATTGTAAGCCAACTATGTATCACTTTCCCTTATGTAATACATGGGTTGTGTGAAGATTACCTCACTTGCGACATTGCTTTCAATGCGGTTATGCCTCTAAGTCGTGCTTCGACACGTGGGACATATAGCCGCATCGAGGGCGTTACAAGTTGGTAATCAGAGCCTTCCCCGACCTTAGGAGCCCCCTGCTTGATCGAATCGCTGGCATTGTTTGAGTCTAGAAAAATGTTTTGAGTCATTTAGTATTATATATATCAGAGAGTAGGACTTCTTTTTACTCCTCAGTCCCTTCGTCGCTCTGGTGAGGCATCCTGACGTAGAGTTTTGACTCTTCTCTTCTCAAATTTCACTAATTTTTTTTAGGATCACGCGGGTATCTTGGAATCGTTCCGATGGTTTTGTGACGAGAACATAGTTCTTGGTGCCTCCTGACATTTAGGGGTTGTGGCAGTGTCCCAGGGAGTTGAGCTCCAAGGTGTTGTCGTCGCAATTTTATCGTTGCAGTTCTGGAATACCTGAGTTTGCCGACATCGAAAATCTCTTTTATGCAGTTGTTGGTGAGATAACCTCGACGACACCCAGTACTGGGGCAGGAGTTCGGGAGTATTTCCATAACTCGTATAACGGATGCTTTTCGAAGGTTGAGGGAAAGGATTTCCGAAGGTTTCTTGGTTATGTGTTGAAGGATGGATACAGTTGGATGTAGGATTTGTGTAGTTTTGGGTGAGATATTATGCTTCCCCTGTATCCCCAACACCTGATTGCATAACCGGAAAGTTTCGGGAGTTTATAAGTGGGAATTCAAGTAGCTCTTAGGATATCTTTCTGACAGATGTATGATATGAAATTGGGGTTCGACGTCTAGTGGTCCGCCTATCCACGGTTGGTTTTATAGTGATCTCGTTGTGTCTTAAAGAGTCCTTGGCTATGCCGACTCGGGGACGCTTCGTATGTCATGTGCACTGCCTTGTACATGATGGTGCTGTACGATCGAGCCCGTGTAGGCCCCACCATGAAAACTTCGGACGAAATCTCTATCATATGTTTGTTCCGGCTTATTTTGCAAGCCAATCCTTTGTTTTGTTTTCAGTTGTGGTACTCGAGTTTCTTCAATGTCAAATGTTGATTCCATAACTTTCCTAAGCGGTGCTCTCATATTTCTATGTGAATACAAATCCTTCTTGATCATCGAGTTTGTCATCTCAATGTCTTTTCAACCGGTGTGTTTCTCTTCAAGTGGATCCGATCATTTCAACATCCGCAAGATCAAGTATCAGTTCTTCTCAATGGTGCTTGTTTCATTCGTCCTAAATTGCCTTTGTTTTTCCCCCCCCCCCCCCCCCTTTTTTTTTCAAGGACTAAGATTTCTTTATCAAGTATCTGTCTTATCGATGGGAAGTCTCTCCATTATTTTTCGTCAATGTTCTTATCCGGTGATTCTCATGAAGATACTAATGGAGTTTCTAGTTCATCATTCCCCATTATTTTTATTCTCCGATGGATTCAATTCAAACTTTGTTGATCATATCCTTTCCTCGTTTTCTATGCCTTCTTATGCCGGTGCACCTCATATTCATTCATTTCTCGCTATTCAAATGTTTCGGAGTGCTGAAGATATCTCAGAAGATTCATGTTTCCACTCTACATTCGTCCAAGCTCTTTCGAGGATGTTATCTCATTCAAGTCTTTTAATTCAACCGGTGCAATCTCTCTCTTTAAATCTTTTCAACGGTGTTTCTCTTGAGTGGCCCCTAACCCACATGTCTTTTCCCAGGATCTTACCTGACTCTTCTAATTTCCCCGGAGTTATTCTCAATTCTTTTTCAGAGTTTGACGTAAGAATTAATTATCATGAGTCAAATGTCTTCTCCAAGATCTTTCTAATTCTTTTCATCATTGGTTCAACTTTTCTATTCTTCTTTATTCCGGAGTGTCTCAACAATTCATGGTGGTGTTTCTCATCGTCATTCTCTGCATTTGAAGACTGCAGAAGAGTTTTTCCTCCATATCTTGCTCCATTCTCTTCAAGATTAATGGCTCTAGCTTCGTGCTATCATCTCATAATTGTTTAGATTGTGAGAATTCTTTTCATCCCTCCGGAGTAATTCAGAGTATTTTCAGTTTGTTTCTCCGGAGGACATCATCTCAGAATTATTCATCTCAGCTTTCAGATCTCTTTCTCTAAATCTTACCGGTGCGTCAGTCAAGAATTCTATAATCAGCTCGTGATCTATTCGTTCTCATGTATCTAAATCCTAGAAAGCATCTTCGTTCTTTTGCTAATTCTTCCCGGTGTTTCTTTATCTTTTCTTCGTCCATTTTCAATTCTTACGGTGGTTTCTTCCAAGATTCTTCTTCCTTCGTTGATTATATCAATGCATTCGGGCTTTCCAAATTCTACCGGTGGTTCATTCAATACTTCTCTTCCTTCGTTATCATATCAGTTTATCTGTTGTCACAATCCTACCGGTGGTTCATTGAAGACAGTCTTAAGTTTGCTCCATATCTATCTTATTCCTTTTTCTACGAGAATAAGTAATATGTCAAATCCATTGATTGTCATCAATTTAATTGGTGAAGGATAAGCATAATGCAATTCTTATTCTTGTTTCATCGAGTGAATTCAATTCCCTATTCCGGAGGCTCATCAAACTCCTGATCTCAATTGTTTTCATCTTCTCTTTTCCCGGAGTTCCAACATCTTTCAATTATTTCATCGCAAGCCTTCACCTTGTGTTTTCAACTTCTCTTTCCTTCCGTTTGATCATTCTTTTGTTTAACGGAGTTCTTCATGAAGGTTTTACATGATGGTTCACCAATGATTTTATTCCTTCTCGAAGTGATCATCAAGATTCTTTTCAGAGGAACTCAAGCATTTTTCATCTTGCAATCCGGAGTGCAATTCTTTCTTCTGTATCATTCGAGGTGGTGTTATGTCATTGTTGATAATTTTCCTTCATGTTTCATGATTCGCAAGTTATCAAGAATGAGGTATTTTAAATCCATCAACCTCTCATCGGAGTTATCTTGTGTCATGTTTCACCTAAAGCCTTCCATAAGGATTGTTGCTATTATGGTGCTTATAAATGACCCAACTTCTTCATTTATCCTCCCTGTGAAATAAGTTTCTCGTCTCCTTGTTGATATCAATCCAATTCTTTTCCCGTGAGTGGCAGGTTATCACCTCAAATTTCAAGATGTTTTCCATAAGTCCACTACAACCTTGTTCTTTCCATTGTGGGTTTTCCAACAACTCCGTTCTAGCATTTGTTGTAAGCTTGCTCTCTCAAGATCGTGTTTCCCTTCATTCATTCCATTCCATTCCTACTTTTGTTCCGGAGGCATTGTGTTGCTACTCTCTTCAAACCTTCTTCTTGTTCTTGTCAGGATCTTGTTCTTGTCAAGCTTATCCATTTAACCGGAGTGTTGTGTCCCTTTGCTCAAGCTCTTTCATTTTATCAAGTTTTTCATCTCTTTTCAACCAGAGTCTGTCCGAGATCTTTCCTACCCCTTGTTCCATTCATTCAATAGTTACGGAGGCAGTGTATTGTGATTTCATCAAGTATCTTCTCATCTTATCAAGTTCTTATTCAATTCCTTTTCTTTTCAATCGGAGTGCTACCCGAAGTTGTTCTTCCTTATTCCTCTTTTATAACGAGGTGTTTTCAACTTCGTTCATCTCTGTTGTATTCTTTTCTCGAAATGGCTTAACCTCTCAAGGCTCGTGGTTTCACTCGTTTGTCAAAGAAGCAACTTAGTTTTACCTCTTCTCTTTCTCTTCCGCTTTCCCTCCGGTGCCATTCTAGATCTCGGGACGAGATCCTCTCATAGTGGTGGAGTGTTGTTACGCCCAGAGACCGATGTGCCAGGTGTCCTCCAGTTATTCACTGTTGTTGCCTTGTCATTGCTTGCATGTCATGCATTGCATATCATCTCATCATGTGCATCACATTTGCATACGTGTTCGTCTCATGGATCCGATCATTTTCCCCATTGTCCGTTTTGCAATCCGGCGCTCCTATGTCACCCGATGTCCCTTTCTACCTCTTTTCGTGTGCAGGTGTTAAACGTTTTCGGATTGGACAGAGATTTGTCAAGCGGACTTGGTTTACAACCGGTAGACCGCCTGTCAAGTTTCGTGACATTTGGACTTCGTTTGATACTCCAACGGTTAACCGAGGGACCGAAAAGGCCTCGTGTGTGTTGCAGCCCAACACCCCTCCAAAGTGGCCCAAAACCCACCTAAACACCTTCCATCATCTCGGTCGTTCGATCACGATCGCGTGGCCGAAAACCGCACCTCATTTGGACTCTCCTAGCTCCCTCTATCTATAAATATGTGCACCCCGTCCATTTTCGCGGATGAACCCTAGCTTCCCCCACCTCGCGCCACCGGACAAAGTTCCCCACGCCGGACATGTCCGCGCCGCCGCGCCGGACCAATCCGGCCTCGCCACATCGCCCCACAGCTCTCCCACCTCTCGCAGCCCGCCGAGGCCCGGTTCCAGCCCTCCCGGACCCAAGCGCCGCCGCCGCAGCCCACGACCGGGCCCGAGCCGTGCGCGCCCCCACGCCCGAGCGCTTCGCTCGATCTGGATCGGGGGGAGCCCGATCCTGAGCTCCCCGTGGCCCCGCTATCCCGTCGACTTCGCCTGACTCCGGCGTCCAGGAGCCACGCCGGCGACCTCCAAGGCCAGCCGCCACCCCTTCTCCTCTCCTCCCCTCGATGTGCTCTCTCTCCCCCTCTAATCTCTCTGTCTCTCTTGTCCTACAGAGAGCCACCATGGGAGGCGAGCTCCAAAGCTCCAAGTCCAGCTGCCGCCTCATCGGAGCGCCTCCAACCCTGCCTTGCCCGGATCCGGGAAGCCCGCGCCACCATGGACCCATTTCCGGCTGTCCCGAGCCCCGCCGGAGTCCCTGCTCGCCGCCCGCTGCCATTCATCTTCTTCAAACCCGACCTGGACCACCCCCGTCGAGGTCAAAATTCTTCTAAGTCCCCAGATTCCAATAATTTTTTGCATTTTTCATGGCATCATAACTCCCTCATCGTGGCTCCGATTCGTGCGTCTAGCATATCAAAATGTTTCGTCTCGACGAGTACATCATTTCATCTCATTGCATCATTTTCATTTGAGCTCATCCGGATGCCCGAAATGCTGTTGGAAGAGGGCTATGTGATGTTAGTTTCAGATCTGTTTCAGCAAATGCACTTTTGTCATTTTTGCCATGATTAATGTGTGCATGCTATGATCCTGAGCTCCACATGTGTTTTGTAGAATGCCATGCCATATTTACAGGGGTGTATGCCATGTATTTTTTTGATCTTTGGAGTGAATAGCACAAGCATGCAAAGTAGCTTACTCAATGATGCTGATTTGAGGGACTTAGAATTTCACTAAGTCCTTGTCCTGTTATTGTTTTTATGCCATATGTTCATGTTGTTTCCTAGTGATCCGTGCCTCTTTTGAGGATGATCAGTAAGGATGTTTTGTAGATATTGTGGTGCTCTATCCGTCCATGTCTTTGTTTGCATTTATGGAGCACCCTTGCTTGAGTCAATCGAGCTCTACTTTTGCTATAAAATATTCCTGGCAGATTGTTAACATGTTTAGCAATTTTGCCGAGCTTGTTGTTGTTGATCCGTGCATGCTATGATGTTGTTCTTGCCATGTCTAGATCATATGCCATGTCTTCTTGACGGGTGTATGCTTAGCTTGTCATGGCATGCCCTGTGGTGAGTGCATCGAGCTTGTAAACATGCCTACTTGTTTAACTGTTTTGCCATGCTCCAGTTTTCACTAAGTGTGAATCTGTTTATGTTTTTTCTATGTTCACATGCTTGTAATTGTATTTTTTGATCCCTTTTGACTAATGGTCACTAAGGGACTTTTGTCATATGCTTAGAGTAGCTTCATTACATGCCTTGCTTTGCGATGATATGTTCCTATAACATGTTGTTTCATTGCTCTAAACATTGCTTCCTGATGATAAATTCCAGACATGTTGATAATTCCACTAAGTCTGAAACCTGTTATCTTTTGCATTTTTTCCATGCCTGTTTGAGCTTGATATTGAGTGAATTAGCCGTATCTCAGTGTTGATCTTTTGTCAAGCATCATGAGTGGATCCCTGCCATGTATTTTGTTGCTATGTTAGAGTGCTGTAGCTTGTTGTTCTTTATGCATTTAGAAGGCTACTTGTTGTTAATCGCAGACCGGTGCCATATTTGTTTTGCTTGCCATTTCCAAACCGTGCATCCGATTCCGCTGATCTTTATACCGATTTCAACCGAAATCAAATTCTCTTTCCAGTGGCACTCTTGGTTTTCCAAGTTGAGGCCAGGTTCAATCATTCCTTTCCAAATCATGCATACGCATCACATATCGCATCCGGCATATCATGCCATGTTCATGTGTTGGTTGTTTACTTTGTTGTGTGCTTCTTTCCGGTGTTGCTTCTTCTGGTTGGTTCCGATAACGTCGCGTTTGTGAGGACCCGTTCGACTATGTCTGTTTGTCTTCTTCATGGACTCGTTCTTCTTCCTTGCGGGATTTCAGGCAAGATGACCATACCCTCGAAATCACTTCTATCTTTGCTGGCTAGATTGCTCGCTCTTTTGCTATGCCTATGCTGCGATACCTACCACTTGCTTATCATGCCTCCCATATTGTTAAGCCAAGCCTCTAACCCACCTTTTCCTAGCAAACCGTTGTTTGGCTATGTTACCGCTTTGCTCAACCCCTCTTATAGCGTTGTTAGTTGCAGGTGAAGATTGGAGCTTGTTCCATGGTGGAACATGGATATTTTGTTGGGATATCACAATATCTCTTATTTAATTAATGCATCTATATACTTGGTAAAGGGTGGAAGGCTTGTCCTTATGCCTGGTGTTTTGTAGAAAAAATTGCCAAACCGCTATATACCATTAGTCCCCTTGTTGAACCGCCAGTTGTTGTTGCTTCATAAAACTCCGGTTTAGATAGATCTGTCTCCGGTTTAACATTGCACATACCAATGTACCTTAATCAATGCATTTTTGAACCAGGATCATCTACCTTGTAGATTTCATCATGGCCAAGCAAGTATATGAGTGCAACTGCGTTCCTTCTCGCGTCACAGAGGCTCAACTGGACGATTTAGTCCTGATCGGCGCCTTAGGCAGCAAAGATACCATCCATTGGAGGGCTCCTGGCAAAGAATGCCCTCCCACACCTCAAGAAGGAGAGGTCGTCATTTTCGTAGATCACTTAGCCCGGGGTTTTAAGCCGCCCGGTTCTAAATTTTACCGGGACGTGTTAGCCGATTTTCAACTCCATCCACAAGATACTGGCCCCAACTCTGTTACAAACATGTGTCACTTCCAAGTGCTCTGTGAGGCGTTCTTTCAAGAGGAGCCCACAGTGGAATTGTTCAGAGAGTGTTTCCATCTAAACCGCCGTACTGAGTTTACTTACAGCTCCAATACGGAGTTGGGTGGCGTGGCGATTCAGAAAAGGAACAAGGTCACATACCCTCACGCCAAACTGCACAGCCACCCCAAAGAGTGGAATCAAACATGGTTCTATTGCAAAGACACCTCCCATGCTGGTGAAAATCCCTTGCCTGGCTTTCGTCCGGAGCGGCTCAGCAATACACACCCCTTTCCGCAAAGGTTGACTGCCCAGGAGAGAAGCAAATATGCTCCTCAACTGTCGAAACTCAGAGCCTTTATGGCCAACAGTTTAACAGGGGTTGATCTCGCCCGCTGTTGGATATCATGGAGCATACTGCCCCTTAGTCAGCGCTCCGGTTTGATGTGTGAGTATACTGGCAGTGTTGATGACCCACTGCGACATTCCAACATCCAGCTCACCGATGAAGAAATCACAGAGGCTGTGAATAAGATGCTGAATGAACCGGAACACATCTGTGCTAAAACCGGCCTGCTTCCCTTCTGTGCCACCAACAAACCGCCAGCTGTAAGAGTTTGATTTTTCTTTTTGCTAAATCTGCTATTGATATATATGGTCATTGTTTAATATCAGTGTCTCTGTAACCAGGGCAATGATCCGTTTTGGAGCAAGAAACTGCCGCAGGAGAAACCAGAAAAACCGGAAAGAACAACCCGGCAAAAGACTAAAGCTGTGAAGAAGACTGCCCACAGGAAAAGAACCACTACATCCTCTAACCCGGCCCCTGATGATGATGTGGATAATCCGGACCATGAGGTAGGGCTTGACTCACTTGGCTTATTCTTCATGCGTCTTATTGATGATGATATTTGTCAGGATGATGCCGAAGCCAGCCATGCTGATGCTGCAGAGGTAATTATTCTCTCTTCCGATTCAGAACCTTTGCCTTCACTAAAAATCCGTCAGGCAAAACGGAAAGTTAAATTTTCTCATCCTCTTGCTTATTTGGATCCCAAATTTCTTATGAAGACCCAACAGCACGAAACTCGTCGCACAACCCGGCACAGTGGCCAGGTAGTTACCTCTGCCGGTTTACCGAACAGTCCGGTTCGGAAACGCCGTTCAGAGGTCTCTAATTTGCTTGTCAGTGCTTGTCCTAAAGCGGGCTGCTTTCTTCAACCTCTTAATCCATCTGACTCCGATTACCAGGTTACTTCCCACTCATCCTCTGGCGAGTCATCGGCTACTCAGCTGCCACCGCTCAAAACGGTGCTTGGGTAAGCTATACTTATCATAATATTTGCAGTACATCATCTTCGAACATATGCTGTATTTGATTTTGTTATTCCTTTCAGGGCCAAGCCTAGGCCAAGCAAGAAGGCTCGTTTGGACAAAGCGGCCGAAGAGGATGCCGTCCTTGAACCGGGCAAAACACCAGATCTTGAAGCGGTTATTCCTGAGGATATACCCAATGATCCACCGCAGCAAGAGGACGATCTTATTGCTGAAGAGAGACCTACTGATACCTCAAGTCCTGTCAATCAGCCCACAAGCTCCATCCGGATTGAGAAATCCACCGGTCCAACAAAGCCTACTGACAAGCCAACAGCCCCAGTGCAAACCGGCGATACCAAGGATGATGAGGTTGTCATTACTGGCATTGGCCATACAGAGCCAAACAATCCTGTTGCTTTGTCCAAACATTCTGCCAAGGAAGAATTTGCTGCCTTTGGCAAAGGCAAGTGGAATGGTGATCTGGCGACTTACGCTGCTCTGAACACCCAAGATATCCATTCCGGCTACCTGAACCGGCTGTATACCAGTCGTGACTATGAAGCCGGTCTGGTTTATATGATGAAAGATAAATATGAGGTAACTTCCATATGCTCTTTCCTGCTTGTATATTTCAATTCTTGTTGACGCTCCTAGCCCCCGAGGGCTGGTTTGTAATCTTCTTTCAAACCGGGACTTTACTAATATAAATCTTAATGCTCTGAAATTCGCTGATGTAGTCCCCAAGGGCTGGTTTAACTTAGCGTAGTTAAAATGGGACTTTAAGTAATTGAGATTGCCACATCAGAATATATACGAGCAAATAACCATTAGCCCCCAAGTGCCAAGTTGAATACTTGTATTGATCTTGGGACTTTGTAAGCAATTGAAAGATGAAGATCGAATATGCATTGGCCCCCAAGTGCCAAGTGCATAACTTGTTATGTGGTTGGTACTTCAATCCTTGTACCGTTTTACTGAATCATATAACTGTCTGCATGCAGGCTGAGCTGAAGACGAAAGAAAGCCAAGTCACCGATCTCCAAGATAACCTGAAATCCCAACAAGCTGAAACCTCCAAAGCAAAAGATGAATTAACCAGCGCTTTAAGCGCCATGGAACAGCTTAAGGAGAGCTTCAAGAAGAAATGGGCGGATTGGGCCACTGAAAAATCCGCTTTAATCAAACGGGCAGAAGATGCCGAGGCTGCACTAAAACCGGTGGCGGATGAACTGACCAGCATAAAGCGGCACGTGCATGCCATGACCACTGCTATCTTTGGTAAGCCAGTTTGACTTCTGAATTGATTCTGCCATCTTACAGAGCTGCCGGTTTGTTAACCCTTTATGATATTTCAGGGACACGCATTGGTCACTTGGGGTCAGATGAGCGGAAGAAATTGAAAACCGCCTACACGTTGGTCGAACAACTGTACACTGGTGCACAGCGGATCATCTGTACTACATCCCACAACAAGCCGGCGCCCACTTTGATTCAGGACACTCTGATGAAACCGTCGGTGCTTCCTGCCCGGGTTGAAGAGCTGAAGAAATCTACTGCTCGAACCGGTGCGATCAATGCCTTAATCCGGGTAAAAGCTTGGGTGCCGGATTTTGATCCTATTGAAGCAGCTCAGGGCTATCCCAACTTGAAGGAAGACGGGTCAGAGTTTAGTGAAGCGGATCTGCGAGCAATAAACTAGGAGGTGCGTCCGCTAGCTTGTCAATTGGCTGAAGAAGCAGACTTGTCTCATTATCAAGCCCAATATGACAATCAAAACAAGCGAATAGCTGCACCAATTCATGAAGCAGAAAATCTTATCCCTCCGATCCGTAAGCATACTTACACTCCTGATATTGACCCGTCATTGTTGATCCATGATGAAACTGTCTTTCAAGCATTAATGGGAATCGACTGGACAACTGTTGATTTCCAGCCGCTGGGTAGAGAAACTGAAGCTAAAGCGGCGCGGGATGATCCACAACCATCAGGCCAGGCTGGTGACCCAGCTTGAACCGGAAGCCGGTTTAAAACTGCTTCTCCCTTGCAAAAAACAATGATCTTATTGTGGGAACCGTGTTGCCTTGTAATAGGCTAGCTGATACCTTTGATGTTGATATGCCTTCGTGCATAATTACTGCAACTTGCTCTTCCTTTGGGTGATGAACTGTCCAAAGTATTTTCTGCAACATAAAAAATCTTAAAGCGCCACCGCGGTTGTACCGTCAGGCGGAGTATGATGTTTGCATATGTAAAATCAAAATATCTGAAATTTAAACATATGATCAAATCTTTGAGATACATAATACCTGCCATCGTTGGACATGAAGTTGGCTTAGCCAATCTTAAAGCGGAGGTTTATAAACCCACACTGTTTGGAAGAGATAGCAGCTCCTATATATATATAATGCCGGTTTACCATGTAAACCGTGCCGGGTTGTAAAACACCGTGTTATTCCGTAATAGGATGCTAACAAAAAATCAAACCGAGCAAATAGTCGCCGGATTAAAAAATGGACCGTGTTCCGTCAATTGACAGTGTGAACCGGTTGAAAACTTTGTCGGTTTAAAAAAAGCAATAAAAAGAAAGAAATATCTTTCAAAGAAAAGTGTGAAGCAAAGGCAATGACAAAACCGTTTGCAAAAAAGGTTTATTTGAGCTGATCAAATGGCGTTACCATGGCCGAACACGACCAAACTCCCGATAGGTGTAACTATGGTTCTAGTCAGCCAGGTCCCCAAATGAAACCGTGGCATTTATGCTGATCAAGTGGCATGGCAATGGTTCGGGTTCGACCAAGCCCCCAAGTGATTTTGTGGCCTTAGGCCGATCAAGAGGCATGACTGGTTCAGACGTGACCAAGTCCCCAAGTGATCTGGTGGCTCTCGCCTATCAAGAGGTATTGTATTGGTTCGGACACAACCAAACCCCCAAGTGATATAACATGATGCTTTTAAAAAGCTAACTCAAGGGGTAAACCGGAGGCCGCTTTAGAACAACTCCATGTAACCACACATGATGTAAAAGAACAGATACCCCGCTTTAGCTGAGGTTCCGGTTTATTATATTTAATCATAATATATACATCGTCGTAATATGTACATAAGTAGAGCCAATGGCTCAGGTATAGTAAGGCCGAAGATGAGCTATGTTCCACGGCCTGTTGGTCTCCTCCTCTGATGTACGTGAGTCCTTATGCTCTTGAATATCGATCAGATAGTATGACCCGTTGTGCAGATTCTTGCTGACCACGAAAGGCCCCTCCCAAGGTGGGGACAGCTTATGCATATCAGTCTGATCTTGGATGAGCCAAAGCACCAAATCTCCTTCCTGCAAGGTTCTGGTTCAGACTCGGCGACTATGATAACGACGAAGATCCTGTTGGTAAATCACTGAGCGAGCAGCTGCTATGTCACGTTCTTCATCCAACAGGTCCAAAGCGTCTTGCCGTGTTGTCTCATTGTCCGCTTCAACATAAGCCGCCACACGGGGTGAATCATGACGGATATGACTGGGGAGAACCGCCTCCGCTCCTTAAACCATGAAGAACGGTGTGTATCCTGTTGATCTGTTGGGTGTAGTATTGATGCTCCATAACACAGATGGTAACTCTTCTACCCAACAACCCGGTGTTCTCTGCAAAGGAACCATAAGCCGGGGCTTGATGCCTCTCAAGATCTCTTGATTAGCCCTTTCTGCTTAACCATTGGACTGTGGATGTGCCACCAATGAAACGTCGAGCCGGATGTGCTCCCGTTCGCAGAACTCCTTCATGGCACCTTTGGACAAATTGGTACCATTATCTGTGATGATACTGTGTGGAAAGCCAAACCGGAAAATCACTTTTTTGATGAACTGAACCGTCGTGGCCGCATCACACTTGCTAACAGGTTCTGCCTCCACCCACTTTGTAAACTTGTCAACTGCCACCAGGAGGTGGGTCTTCTTATATTTGGACCTTTTGAAAGGCCCAACCATATCCAGCCCCCAAGTCGCAAACGGCCAAGTAATTGGAATCATTCTCAATTCTTGAGCCGGTACATGAGCACGTCTTGAAAACTTTTGGCAATCATCACATCGTCTGACCAGATTCTCCGCATCAGCATGAGCAGTTAACCAATAGAAGCCGTGGTGAAACGCTTTAGCCACCAGAGATTTTGAACCGGCGTGGTGACCACAATCTCCTTCGTGGATCTCACGCAAAATTTCACGGCCTTCTTCAGGAAACACACAGCGTTGAAACGCCCCTGACACACTACAATGATGCAACTCTCCGTTGATAATAGTCATGGACTTGGATCGCCGGATTATCTGTCGGGCCAGAGTCTCATCCTCTGGTAACTCGCCCCGGTTCTTGTACACCAGGTAAGGAAGCGTCCAATCCGGAATAACATGAAGAGCTGCCACCAATTGAGCCTCCGGATCAGGAATAGCCAAATCTGCTTCACCAGGGATCTTGACCGATGGGTTGTGCAACACATCCAGAAAAACATTGGGCGGGACCGGTTTGCGCTGAGAGCCCAGTCGGCTTAAAGTGTCTGCCGCTTCATTTTTCCGCCGGTCCACGTGGTCCACCTGATAGCCTTTAAAATGACCTGCAACAATATACACCTCACGACGATATGCTGCCATGAGTGGATCCCTGGAATCCCAAGTGCCAGACACTTGCTGAGCCACGAGGTCCGAGTCACCGAAACACTTAACTCGACTTAGATTCATCTCCTTAGCCATCCGAAGACCATGGAGCAAGGCTTCATACTCAGCCGCATTGTTAGTACAAGGGAACATTAAGCGGAGAACGTAACAAAACTTATCACCTCGTGGGGAAGTTAATACGACTCCAGCCCCCGAGCCTTCCAATTGCCTGGATCCGTCAAAATGGATGGTCCAATATGTGTGATCCGGCTTTTCTTCAGGTGCTTGCATTTCCGTCCAATCATTGATGAAATCAACAAGTGCTTGAGACTTAACCGCCGTCCGAGGCACATACTTCAAACCGTGCGGCCCAAGCTCTATAGCCCACTTGGCAATCCGGCCAGTTGCTTCCCGGTTCTGGATGATACCCCCCAAAGGAGCAGAACTGACCACCGTAATTGGGTGCCCTTGGAAGTATTGTTTAAGCTTCTGGCTTGCCATAAAAACTCCATACACCAGCTTCTGCCAATGCGGATACCTTTGCTTGGAATCAATGAGTACCTCGCTGATATAATAGACTGGACGTTGAACCGGATGCTCCTTACCTGCCTCCTTTCGCTCCACCACAATAGCCACGCTGACCACCCGAGCATTAGCAGCAACATATAGCAGTAATGGCTCCTTTGCAATGGGAGCGGCGAGCACAGACGGATTGGCCAATTGCCGCTTTAAGTCCTCAAATGCTTCATCAGCAGCAGAACTCCAGACAAACTGATCCGTCTTTTTCAACATCTGATACAAAGGGATTGCCTTCTCACCAAGACGACTGATAAACCGGCTTAACGCGGCAATCCGGCCTGGCAGGCGTTGAACATCATTGATACACTTCGGTTTAGCCAGGGAGGTGATGGCTGTGATCTTCTCTGGATTAGCCTCAGTTCCCCTATTGGACACCAAAAAACCCAATAACTTGCCCGCCTTACACCAAAGACGCACTTGTCCGGATTAAGCATCATCTTGTATGTCCTCAGGTTATCAAAGGTTTCCTTCAAATCATCAATCAGAGTCTCCTTCTCCCTGGATTTAACCACGATATCATCCACGTAAGCATGTACATTACCGCCAATCTGTTTGTGAAGACAATTTTGCACACACCGTTGATAAGTTGCCTGGGCACTCTTGAGCCCAAAGGGCATAGACACATAGAAGAAGGCTACAAAGGGAGTTATGAACGCCGTCTTCTCTTGGTCCTTAACTGCCATTTTGATCTGATGATAGCCAGAATATGCATCCAAAAAACTTAAACGCTCACAACCTGCCGTAGCATCAATAATTTGATCAATACGGGGGAGGGCAAAAGGATCTGCTGGACAAGCCTTATTAAGATCTGTGTAATCCACACACATGCGCTAGGTGCCGTTTTTCTTAAGGACCAGCACCGAATTGGCAAGCCACTCAGGGTGAAAAACTTCAACAATAAAGCCAGCTGCTAAGAGCCTGGCTACCTCTTCTCCAATTGCCTTGCGTCTATCTTCGTTAAACCGGCGGAGGAACTGTTTCACCGGTTTGTATTTAGGATCCACATTAAGGGTGTGCTCAGCGAGTTGCCTCGGTACACCTGGCATGTCAGATGGCTTCCATGCAAAAATGTCCCGATTCTCACGGATGAACTCGATAAGCGTGCTTTCCTATTTCGAATCCAAGTTGGCACTGATGCTGAACTGCTTGGACGAATTGCTAGGTACAAAGTCAACAAGCTTAGTTTCTGCTGCTGATTTGAACTTCAGTGCCGGATCATGCTCCGTAGTTGGCTTCTTTAATGGAGTCATGTCCGCCGGACCAACATTGTCCTTATAATACTTCAGCCCCTCGGTGGCACAAACCGACTCTGCATAGGCCGCATCTCCTTCCTCGCACTCCAAAGTGATTTTGTGGCTTCCGTGAACTGTTATTGTCCCCTTGTGACCCGGCATCTTGAGCTGCAAATACACATAACAGGGCCGTGCCATAAACTTGGCGTAGGCCGGTCGCCCAAACAGGGCGTGATATGGACTTTGGATTTTCACCACTTCAAACGTCAATGTTTCCGACCTGGAATCATGATCATCTCCAAAGGCCACTTCTAGAGCTATCTTACCAACATGATATGCTGACTTGCCAATTACTACACCGTGGAACACCGTATTAGACGGTTTGAGATTTTTATCTGTTAGTCCCATACGGCGGAAGGTCTCATAGTATAAGATATTAATGCTGCTCCCTCCATCCATGAGTACTTTGGTGAACTTGTAACCTCCCACCTGAGGTGCCACCACCAGAGCCAACTGACCCGGATTATCAACCTGGGGAGGGTGATCCTCTCTGCTCCATATGATCGGATGCTCAGACCAGCGTAGATAACGGGGCACGGCCGGTTCAACAGAGTTGACTGCCCGCCTTTGAACCTTCCGGTCTCGCTTGTCCAAGCTAGTGGTGAAAACATGGTAATGCCCACTATTCAACTGCTTTGGGTTGCTCTAATAACCAGACTGTTGCTGCTGTTGGTTGTAACCACCCTGGTTGTTCTGACTATTTTGATTATTATGTCCGCCCGGATTACCATTAAATCCCGAACCGGAATTTCCTCCACCGTAAACCGGCCCGGCCCCTGAGCCACTGTCGGAGCCGTGATCATACCGGAAAGCATTAGAATTCTTGAACTCCTGCATAATGAAGCAATCCTTCCAAAGGTGGTTTGCTGGCGCCTACTTCGTCCCATGTCTTGGACAGGGTTGGCTTAGTAGATAGTTCAGGCGGTCCGGGTTAGGGTTGGGTGGCCCATTGCGATTTTTCGGTTTACCCTTGCGTCGCTGGCCATTGTCCTGCGTGTTGGTATTAGCCACAAAGTCCATATTGCCATCCGCTTTACGCTTGCCTCCACCACCATTGCCTGCCCAGTGATGCTGCTGACCTTTGGAGTTGTTGTTCCTCTTTCCCTTCCCTGCCCTGTCATCATCAAATTCGGGATCCTTGGTACTATCAGAATCAGCATACTTTACCAAAGCAGCCATGAGGGTCCCCATGTCAGTGCAATGATGCTTCATCCGTCCCAACTTCAGCTTTAGGGGCCCAAACCGACAGTTGCATTCTAGGGTTAATACAGCGGTGTCAGCGTTGATGCGGTCTGATGAATGCAACACTTGTGAAACCCGGCGCACCCAATGAGTCGTCGATTATCCTTCCTCCTGGACGCAAGCAGCTAAGTCCACTATCGACATAGGCTGTTTACATGTATCCTTGAAATTGCCGATAAACCGGGCTCGCAATTGGGCCCATGAACTGATAGAATTAGCCGGCAAGCTTTTTAACCAAGTACGGGCCATTCCTTCAAGCATCATGGTGAAGTATTTCGCACACGCCGCGTCACCCACATCAAGCATCTCCACGGCCATCTCATAGCTCTCCACCCATGTCTCTGGAGGTTGATCCGTCGTGTAATTTGTTACTTTGCGCGGGCCTTTGAAATCCTTGGGCAGGCGCACATTGCGTAAAGCGGGGACAAGGCAAGGCACCCCCAAAGAACTAGAAGTAACACCAGGTTCGATTGAGATAGTTGGACGAACCGGCGTGAGCTGCCGAGCCTGATGTTGTGCGGCTAACTCAGCCTCCCTGCGTGCTCGGGCCTGGTCCACCACTTCCTGAGCGTTATCAGCACCACCCGCCGGGTTGTTGCCACGGGGTGCTCCACGTCGTTCATTACTCGACACTACCGGTTCATCCATATGTCTGCTATAGCTCCGGCTTGGACGGGGGGTCGAGTGGATCCGGTCGCGGCTGTACGAGTATGCTTCCTGTTGGACCAAAGCTGTCCTTAGAAGCTCCTTGACCCGTCACGTCTCTACTGCCTGCGGCGAGTCACCTTCAATTGGAATGGCCTCCAGCCGTGCAGCAGCGGCGACAAGATTGTCCATTGGGTTGGAGTAGTGACCCGGAGGTGTTAAAAGAGCCTGAGGTATAACGGTGTTTTGACGAGGCGGGTCCATCCGACGAGGCTGAACCGGCTCACCGGTCCTAGGAGCTTCCGCCCGGTTTCCCTCTAGCGGATTACCGGTTCCTGCTCCCGGGGTGTTGAAAAGGTCTCTGGCCTCGAAAACCGGAGGTAAACGGGATCGGTACTTCCTCCTCATGACTTCATGCGACGCGCTCTGGTCCAACATGAGCCTGTAGGCTTGTGCGTCTAGAGCGGCCCGCTCTGTGGCCATCCTGGTGTCCTCAGCTGCCAGATCCGCCTTGGCCTGGGTGATCTGTTCCTTTACTTTTGCAATTTCCGTGTTGTGGACGTCCTGATCCGCCGGATTAGCTTCCGCCATAAGCACAGCCAATGCATCAAATAGCTCTAATAGAACTTGAGCCGGCGGGCGCACAGGGCCTCCTGCCCCAGCAGCCGTCGCCGCTGCTGAACCGGAGGTTGTTGCCGCAGCGATCGAAGAATGAAGTGCTGCTTGTGTGCCGGCCATGAATATTCTGACTCGGTTGGGCAGATCCGAGGGGTCTGGAATACTATCGCCATCGGAACAGCCCCCAATCCGGCCATCTTGTAGCTGATAAAGAGATTCAGTTTCTCCGGTCGATGACTCGTCATCGGAACAAACGACGGTCTCGCCGCGAGATTCCGATCCATCCTCATAACTTCCTCCATGAATGACTCCCACGAAGGCACGCTTCATGGCCGGTTTAACCCGGGCGGATCGTGCACGCTGAGCCGTCTCGACGAGGTCGGTGTAGATGTCCGGCTCAGGGCCCGATTCACCGATCTTGCCAATGAAAACATGAATGCCACCAAAGGGGACCCGGTACCCGTACTCAACTGAGCCGGCCTCGGGGCCCCAGCTTGCATCGTCGATGTAGAGCTTGCCGCGACGACTTTTAGTCATCTGGCCTACAGCGTAGCCCTCGAGTCCTTCAAAGCAGCCCTCCAAGAACCTGAAACCATCGTGCGATAGCCCCACGGTGGGCGCCAACTGTCATGGTTTTGTCACGGCAGATGTCCTAGAGAAAGGACTTAGTCGTTGAGCCATCGCGACGGGTTAGCTTGAAGGGGTTAAAGCGGACACAGGGACGCAAGAGAGTTTATACTAGTTCGGCCCCTTCGATGAAGGTAAAAGCCTACGTCTAGTTGTGATGGAATTGATGGGGTTTCGATGACTAGGGAGCAAACAAGCTTCGCCTATGTCTCGAGTTGTTGTTTGTTGTCCTTGAACCACCGTCGGGTCGTCCCCTTATATACACGGGTGACGCCCGTCGGTTTACAGAGTCCCAATACCGGCTCATAGACGTGTCCGGTTTGGTCTCTACTTATTCCTAACTTACAATACAAGTTAACTACCAACGCCGGTTTATGGCTACAGGCCTTGAACCGACCGCGGGCCTTGAGCCCTCATCTGCCTTCTCGGGCTTTAACATACTTAACTACTAACGAAGTTAACCCGGCCCAGATAGGCCGGTTTACGCCCAGTAGTAATATCCCCAACAGGGGTCTTGAATCCACTTGGGGGATCTTCTCCTTGGAGGCCTTGGTCTCCAATGGAGTAGGGGTACAAGTGGATGAGCAAGGCTCCATCTCCAAAATGAGCAATCACAATACTAACCCTAAAACATGGGCGGAGTTGGAGTATAAATAGACTAGGGGGCGAAGGGGTACACAAGACTCGACCCAGGTCATGCACACAAGAAGGGTCCTGATGATCCAGATGGTGATCCGGATGATCCGGGCTTCGGGAGTCTGGATGATCTGGAGACCGTCTAGATCATCCAGGTGAGTCATAGAGGCCGTGGAGGCTCCGGTTGTCCGGGTCCGTCCGGATGATCCGGCTTCAGCGAGGTGGCTTCGGGTGTCTTTGGGCATATTAGCCGGATCATCCGGGCTGGGGTCCAGATCGTACGGGCTAAGGCCAGATCATCTGGATGGCGGTCCGGATCGTCTCGGAGGTCATGTCTTGCCCTTTTCCTTCTCTGTCTTCACGTTTGCTTTCCTCCCTTGATCGGGCTTTCTCCTTAGCTTCTACATGGCCTGTCCCTTTGTACCTGAGTATGCAAAGTGTCTCCGCTTGACGTAGTAGCCATGTCTCATGTGTTTCAAAGAAGAATTGTGAGAAGAGAGATGCCACCTCGGTCCCGAGAGCTCTTGCACGTGCACGTGTCATGGGTTCGCTTGGCACATGGTGAGATGACAGTAGATCCATGGGGATGACCTTGGGAAGCTCCGCATCCTCAAGGCACCCCAAGGTAATATTCAAGGAAGACCCAAGCATCTATGCTTGGGGATGTCCCGGATGTCATCCCCTCGTTCGTCCACAATTCATTGGTATGTTTACTCGGAGCTATATTTTTATTTATCACATGATATGAGTTTTACTTGGAGCATCTTGTGCTATAGTTTTATTTTGTTTGTTAGTTTTCCACAAACATTGTTTGCTGGACACACCTTTTGAGAGAGAAAGACATTCATCATGATTTGTTAGAATACTCTATGTGCTTCGCTTATATCTTTTGAGTTAGGCAGTTGCTCATGTGCTTCACTTATATCTTTAGAGCACAACGGTGGTTATATTTTATATAAATGATTGCACTCTCATTTTCACTTATATTTTTTGAGAGTCTTAAATAGGAAGTGGCAATATGCATGGATTATAAGATTAGTTAAAATGATAGGTATATAAGAGTGATATAATAAAAACTTTCATGTAGATCACTAAATCTGAAACGTGTGATTTAATTATATTGATGTAATAGTACGAAAGGGTATTGGTTCATGATCATTGGTTAGTAAAAATATCGATTAAAGCTTGTTATGTATTACTCATTTAAGTGTCTGTCATGGCATGACGGGGATGTTGGCGCATTTTTATTCCTTGTTGAAATCCTTTTATTGTTAGAATCAGGGGTGCATGATGGTTAACTCCTCCCCATCTCCTCCCTAGGGGCATGCGAGTAGTACTTTGCTTCGAGGGCTAGTAAAGCTTCCACAATAAATATATGAGTTCTTTATGACTAAGTGCGTTCATGGACTAATACGGCACTCCCACTTATCCACATATTGCTAGCCTCTTTGGTACTGTGCATTGCCCTTTCCCACCTTGAGAGTTGGTGCAAACTGTGCTGGTGCATCCAAATCCCGTTACATGATACACTCTATCACACATAAGCCTCATTATATCCTTTCTCAAAATAGCAACCGTACCTACCTATCATGGCATTTCCATAGCCATTCCGAGATATATTGCCATGCAACTTCCACGGTTACTTCCACATGACATGTGTTTTCATCATCGTTTGATATTTGTGGCAAAGCCACCATTCATCATTGTAATACATGTTATGCTATATCATTGCACATCCTGGTACATTGCCATAGGCATTCATATAGAGTCATATTGTTTCAGTTTATCGAGTTATAAGTAAAAAGAAGTGTGATGATCATCATTATTAGAGCATTATCCCAGTGAGGTAAAGAATGATGGAGACTGATGATTCCTCCAAAAAGTGGGTATGAGGTTCATGATATTGTTCTAATAAAATGACAAAGGAAAAAATGAGAGAAAAAGAGAGAAGGGATAATGCTACTATCCTTTTACCAAACTTGTGCTTCAAAGTAGCACCATGTTCTTCATATAGAGAGTCTCCTGATTTGTCACTTTCATATACTAGTGGGAATTTTAAATTATAAAACTTGGCTTGTATATTTCTTTGATGGGATTCCTCCAAATGCCTGAGGTCTTCATGAGAAGCAAGTTGGATGCACACCCACTTAGTTGCAGTTGTGAGCTTTCATACACTTATAGCTCTAGTGCATTCGTTTCATGGCAATTCCTACTCCTCGCACTGATATCGATTGAAAGGCCTCTCCATTGCCTATCGTTCCACCGAGTTGATGCGAGACTTTCTCCACTTTTGTATTCCTTTATATTCCTACCAACATATTCTATTCCACCTGTAGTGATAAGTCCATGACCCACACTCATGTATTGAGTGAAGTTGAAAATGCTGAAGCGAGATAAACTATGATACAATTGCTTGGTTTGACACCGGGTTGCTCATGATTTGTACTTATGTTAGGAAGATGGAGTCATGCCATGCTTACATAATTCAATGACTAGGGATAACATTCATTAAGCATCGTATATTTTGACGAAGTAAGGATTATCTTCTTGTATTCATGGATATTTTTCGTGGGAAACCATAGCCACCTATGGGGCCATGAGCCCCTTGTGGTTCGGCAGGGGAGATGAGCACATTGCACAAAGAGCAGAGACCGTTGCACATCACGATAGAGATCACACAGGAAATTTTACCCAGGTTCGGGCCAACGCGAGGCATAAAATCCTACTCCTGCTTTGGTGGATTGATGGTGGATTATGGTGGAAACGCAGCGCTCTAGCCCAGCAGGATTGCCTCGGGGCGAGAACGGCTAGGCGCGAATGAGTGTACAGGGGGTCCGAATCCTTTCTATGGTTGCCATGGGCCACCTTTTATAGATCAAGGGGTCACCACAATGGCAAATCAGTCATTGTTTACTAATTAGATAGCAAACAATGCTATCATACCTAACTCTGCAGACAGGGCAGAGCGCATTAAATGCGCCGCTTAGTGTCACATCATGGCCTGCCCGCCAAGCCTTGCTAGGATGTTCAGCCACCTTCTCTCTTGCCCGCATGACACGTCTCTGGATGAGTGTCATTTGGAGGTGATTTCCGTAGGAAGTGGCTGCCATGTGGCAAGAAACAACCACTTATTCACTTAGGGGCTTGACACGCATCGATCAATGACTTGCGTCACTATGAGGTGGAGCGGTGAAGGCTTGGCGGGGTAGTTTGCCATCGTAGGGTCCCGGCAGGCCTGCCGGGACGGTCTTGCAGCTTGTCCTCGGGGTAACCTTGACCTCGCCGGGCTTGCCTTCCCGGCAAGGGAGGCTTTCCCTTGGTGATATCTTGCTTTCTTCGGCTTGACTTGGTCTTCTTGATTCGCCCTTTGATTCCTCAAAGAGCTGATCTCTTCTACTTGGTATGGTCTTGGATTTTGCAATCTTGCTCTTAGGCCTATGCACGGTCTAGGCAACCGACCCAGGGTTTATTACACCGACAGGAGCCCCCGGGCCTGGCCCGAACACGCTGCCAGGCGTCATCGGGGTAGGCCCTATCCAGTGCACAGGCAAGGGAGTAGTAGTTGCTTGTCCTTTGAGATCTTATTTGCTTCTTCATTAACCTGAGCCCGGGTAAGTTTCCGGTTTTTCCACGCGTCGTGTAACGTGAATTGCAGTGGGGACACCTTTGTAATGGTCTGTGAATGACTTTAACGCACGGGTGAGTAACTGCCAATTCACTCTTCCCACCATGCTCTTATCCTTAGCCATGTATGCTGCATGCATTGAGTGGCGTAGGTAATGGAGGCACGTGGTGCGGGAGAGCGCCAAGGCAAGGGCCCGGTCTTCTTGGATAGGAGGCCGGCAGTTACCCACCGAGGGATCAGCTCCCAGCCTCGACCCGCCTATAAAAGAGGGGGTGGGGAGGAGCGGGAGTGTTCACTCACACACCTCTCTTCCTCCATTCCTCGCCTTCTTTTGGTTATGTTGAATTGAAGAGACCGGTGTCGGTGTCAAAACCGGCGGATCTCGGGTAGGGGGTCCCGAACTGTGCGTCTGAGGTTGATGGTAATAGGAGACAGGGAACACAATGTTTACCCAGGTTCGGGCCCGCTCGATGGAGGTAAAACCATATGTCCTGCTAGATTAATATTGATGAGTATGGAGGTTACAAGATTTGATCTACCACGAGATCGTAATGGATGAAACCCTAGAAGTCTAGCCTATTTGATTATGATTGATTCTATGGACTAAAACCCTCCGGTTTATATAGACACCGGAGGAGCCTAGGGTTATACAAAGCCGGTTACTGAGAAAGGAATCTTCATATCCGAACGCCAAGCTTGCCATCCACGCAAAGGAGAGTCCCATCCGGACACGGGTGAAAGTCTTCGGTCTTGTATCTTCATAGCCCATCAGTCCGGCCCACGCCTAATAGGCCAGACGCCCGAGGACCCCTTAGTCCAGGACTCCCTCAGTGGCCCGTGAACCAGGCTTCAATGACGAGGTGTCCGGCGCACAGATTGTCTTTGGCATTGCAAGGCGGGTTCCTCCTCCGAATACTCCAAAATAGTCTTCAAACACAAAGAACGTGTCTGGATCTACAACACAAGTACCACACACCACCACACAGAATATAATATTTCACGAGTCCAATCTGCCGACAATTTTTTGGTAAAATGACATCACGTTCCTGCCCGGTTATTATTTTGAACCATTTTTTGGCCTGTCGCTCCACGTTTTGAGACGCGGTTTCATTGGCACGTTTTGTTGAAGCAGAGATCGTGTCCCCTTATCGCGGGATTCTCATCAATACGGGCATGGGTATCCCAACTGTTCTGTTGGCATGATTCCTTAGGAATAGGCAGGTTTTAAGGCCTAGGAGGAGACATTCGTTATTCATCATCTTTATAAATGGGATACGACCCGGCTTTCTCCTTTACGCCCACCCTTTCCTCAACCTATACAACCTCGAGTTCCAACACCCAAGGTTCAATCTAAGTGCTTCGAGCTTCCCAGTCATGTCCGAACCTAGCCTTCAAGGCCGGTGGGTGACTTGCTCTGCCACAGAGGAGGATATTGCGAAGCTTCGGGCGACGAGGTACCTGATCGCGGAAATCCCCCACAGGCTTCCTGCTCAAGGGCAGGTTATTCCTACCCCCAGATCTGGCAATAGGGTTGTATTCATCTCCCACTTCCTCCGAGGGCTAGGGTTCGCTCTTCACCACTTTATTCGGGGGCTCATGTTCTATTACGGGCTAGATTTTCACGATCTAGCCCCGGACTCTTTTCTTCTCACCTCGTCATTCATCTTCATGTGCGAGGCCTTTCTCTATATTCCCCCACACTTCAGCTTATGGCTCAAGACCTTTAATGTGAAGCCGATGGTGATCGAGGGGAAACAAGCGGAGTGTGGTGGCGCCGCGGTGAGCAAGCTCACCAACGCTCTTTGGCTAAAGGGATCCTTCTCAGAATCTTCCAACTTATTGCAATGAGAGTGGTTTTACATCACTGAACATCATGGTACCAAGTGGGAAGCTACACCTGCGTTCCAATCCGGCCCTCCAATTCAACTTGCTTCATGGATCAACAAGGGGCTGGACTACGGATCAATCGATGAAGTGCAGACTTTACAGAGCCGCATCCGGAGTCTCCTTGAGAAGGACACCTGTCTCATCAACGTGATTCAAGTAATGTTAGTCCGCCGGGTCCTCCCGTTCCAGCGACGACCCCTCCGTATGTGGGAGTTTAATCCAGAAGGACCACGAGCCCTTCAACACTTCTTCAGCATGATGCACAGAGGAATGTGGAAGTTATTTTTCAGGACACGAAAACAGTGGCCGGACACCACCGAGGACATCGGCCTTGACTGCAATCATCCGGATACCTCGGTAAGCACTTGACTCCTGGACACAACATAATTAAATATCCCGTAATAAGATACTAAGAAAACCATGTTTTTTTAGGACTGGACGAAGAAGGCGGAGCGAATTAGGTGTTCGGCCCCTCTTCCCGAAGACTTAGCTAGTCCTTTGTTAACAAGGATGCTGGTTCCGGCACCATTCTAGGTGCCAGTGAAAGAGGACAATGAGGAAAGCAGGAAGGCCAAAGGTGTCCTCCATTCCGAAGGTACACCAATCACTGTGTCCGGAGAGGTTAAGGTTCCCTCTTCCGAGGATAAAAGAGAAGGAGAAGCTGACATCCTTCCTCCTCATAGTAAGAAAAGGGCCACCCACGAAGGTCGGGAGGTAAAGGCTCCTAAGTGGGTTAAGATGCTCCTATCAGGAGGTTCGGGTTCGGAAGACGACATTGCCGCGCAGTTCCTCCATAAGGTCCTTTAGCCGAATCATAAGTGAACCAGGGTGTTTTAAACATGTCCCGTTACTTTTCCGGTTCACAAGGATAACATCTAGAATACATGTTTTGTAGTCTGGTACGCAGTCTTCCTCAACAATCCTCTTCGGGGGATCTTCTTTCGGAGATGATGGAAAGCGACACGCCTACATAGGATTCCTCGCCCAATAGGGCGGACGACTTCGAGGTGTGGTCTCGGAGGATCTCTCCCGATCAACAAGTGGTGCAGAGGATAATGAAGACAATGCCCCAAGGTGAAACATCGGTCGCACAGGGTCCGGGTTGTGTGGAGACCAACAATAAAGGCCCTGGACTGTCCGGCTTATAGCCGGAGACAACTCTAGGGTTGGATGAAGATATCCCTTCAAAGGGGGTCCTGTCGGGGATATACCCCGCGGTGTAAACCCGCTGGAAGTATAGCCCGATCGAACTTGGTGTTTTACTTAAGATCCGGCTGAGACTTAACGATTCACTGGTGACCTGTTTGGACCTGGCGGTTTACGATTCATTGGTAATCCGGCAGGCGGGTCAGAGGAGTGACAGGACCCGATGGCCCAATGGGCGGTTCATGAAGGCCTGTTCAAACTATGCTGGGCCGGTTCAAGAGGAAAGGCGTGAGGAATATTTGTCTTACAAGGAGTTAAGACCTGGACTTGTATCCGGTTTGTATTAGAGATAGACTAGTCCTAATCCTAATAGGACTCCACATGTAACCCGCCCCTTCAACTTATATAAGGACGGGCAGGGCTCCCCAAAGAAGGACAAGCTACAAGCAAGAAGAAATAATCTTAGGGCTAGACACAAAGAGGAGAGCCGGTGTACGGCGACTCCCTCGTGATGATAATGAGACCTAGCCTCAAACAGCATGTAGGGTTGTTACCGGATGATGTTTCCCGGGGCCCGAAGCTGTCTAAACCTTTGTCTTGCGTTGTGTCTCTCGATTACACTCAACCCCTCTCAAGCTACCACATAGATGCATTGGCCTCGCGACTAAGTCCTGACACTAAGGACATCTGCCGTGACAAAACTACGACAGTTGGAGCCCACCGTGGGGCTTGCGCACGGTGGTGTTGAGTTCTTGGAGGGATCTCTCTCAGGGTCAAGAGGTTCGCAAATTTTCGTATGAAGAAGGACGGTTCGAAAGGATCTGCATCAGTTTCAAGTTGTCAGACCAGATTTATGATCTGCGAGGTTAAAGAGTTAAAGAAAATTTAGGGCTGCACGGTGAGCCGCCGCCTTTGCAGGCCGAGTCCATGATGAGTGTTTTTTATGGTGGGGCAGTTTTCCGTGATCCATCAATCGCATGTTATGTTGAGACGGACAGGAAATCTTCCGTTGTAGTTATTCTGACCAATCCATCAAGTTGTGTTCGTTGCTCCATGCCTCCGCACATAATCTGCTGATGGACCAAGTCCCGAGGCAAAAGTGGTACTACTACTACATCTCAAGCAAACCAAGTTGTGTTGAAAGTGCTGCTAATCGTAATTGCACTGGTTTAAAAATCAACAAAGGGAGCGGAGGCTTACGGAGCACCCGAGGATTATGCACAAGCATCGACTGGAAGGAGTACTACAACAGATTCATCATCACGTGAAGACAAAAGGAAAGGAAAAAATAATATAGCAAGGACTCGGACATGACTCAATCAACTATGACCCGGATTATGCTTCGTGGCCGAGTCACCCATAGAGCCGCCTCTATGGCAGGTCAACGCCGAGTCGCGCTCGGTCTCGCCCCAAACGATGGTCGGTTTTCTTTGCTGCTACTTCAAGTGCAAAGCGATCAAGAAAAAGGAAAAAAAGATATATGTCCACCCGTACATGTATGGTTTTCGATTAAAGATATTTGTGTGAATACAATTGGAGTTTCTTAGACTGAAGTTGTTGATCCGAGTCGCTGAGGTCAACAAGAAGTCTGCAGCCGGCCGGCACCAGTGCATGGTCGCCTTTTCCGTCGAGCCACTGCTCCTCTGCCACCGACTACTACTGCCACCCGGTCACTCGCCGGCATCGTTAAGCCGCCAGCGCTGGGCCTCAACTCCAAGTTGCTAAGCTGCCCCTAACGTGAAATTGCCTTGACTGCTGTTACCGCTTCCGATGAGCACTGATGAGCGTCTCCCGCTCCTCCCTTCGCTGGTGTTACTACTGCCTTGGGCGTCGCTGGCCCCATGCCGCGCCGAGCTATTGAGGGACACCCAAGTTCAATGCATTGGTTGCGGGGCGTGGCTTACTTAAAAACTGGATGGATGCATGGGGATTTGTTCGGATGTGAAGGCCATCATTTGATCAAATCGCTATGCAGTCACTTTGTCCAAAAGACACATCAGTATGCGTTAGCATCATCATGCACCAGCATCCGCGCCCGCTTATTGTTGAACAGGGTCTGCAAGACGCTGCCCCTGCGGTCCGGTCTACATCAATGCGCCAGCCGCGCCGCCTTACAATGCCACAGACGATTTGCCCGTCCTCCCTCGCGGCCGGCTCACACATCTGCACCGGCTTGCAATGTGACGGAGAACTTACCTGTCCACCCCCACGGCCGACTCGGCGTCTGCGTGACTTACCGCTCTTGTGGTTTACTCGCCTGACCGCACCGGCTTACAACACCGCGGCCGATTCATTTGTCTGCTTACATGGCCTACTCTCCCATGATTGATTTCAGCTTCACCGTGGTGATCATCAACTCCACGGTGGATATTTTCTGGCCTAATATATCAGGTGAAATCCCTCCATTATACTTTTAAATTATATATTGCTTTCTTTAAAAGAGCAATTACTCTGGCTTGCATGTTTTCCAATGCAGGACAAATTTTCCACTGCAAAACGGGATTATTATATCACTGAATTATTGGATAACTCATGCCGGTTTATATCACGGTTAAATATGGAGAATCTAAAGCCAACTCCTCGAGTCGTATTGAGACTCGGGGGCTACAATGACATGACTCGGGAACTCCGGGTCATTGGAGGGAAGGATAACCCGGTTCCGGAGGCCACCACCCTATTGATGAAAATTTAAAAGCCGTCAGAAAATTGTCAGTTCAAAATAAAGATTCCGATTTAAAATCCGGTTCAAGAGACATCTCTCTCCCGCAATGCTTTGAAGCTCTCAAATCCTGTTCGAACATCCGGCTCAAGGTAAATTTGTCTCTTACAAAGCTTTTAAGCTCTCAAATCCGGTTCAAACATCCGGTTCCAGGACAATCTGTCTCCCACAAAGTTTTGAAGCTTTCAAATCCAGTTTAAAGTTCCGGTTCAAAAAGAATTAAGTTCTCGCAAGTTCAAGTTTAAAAGGCCATCAAAAAAATTCCGGCTAAAAATGAAGATTCCGGTTTACAATCCGATTCAAGGTAAATATGTCTCCCACAAAGCTCTGACGCTCTCAATATCCGGTTCAAGAAGAATTTTATCTCTTGCAAAAAGTTATAGGTTGCCGAAGAGGACCTGTTGCCATGACGCGCGGTTCAAACATGGGTGATCCTACCTTATTGGCTTATCATATTATTGATCACATGGGGGCTTCTGTTTATAAAGCGGAGTTCTAATTACATATTGATCTGGCTATCAAGCCAATATTATCAAAAGAGCACAGCTCTAGTTACTTCGGTAATCCGGCTATCAAGCCAATATTTTCACAAGGAGCCAAAGAGAGTCTGTTGCACAGCGCAACTCAAACATGGGTATCCCTTGAGCACAGCTCACAATATCACTTGGGGGCTATGTTCGAACCATAGTGACACCTCTTGATAGGCTTAAAGGCCACCAGGGAAATCATTTGGGGCTCTGGTCGTATCCGAACCATAGCTACACCTCTTGATAGGCATAAGGGCACTAGGGAAATCACTTGGGGGCTTGGTCATGTCCGAACCATAGCTACACCTCTTGATAGGCATAAGGCCACCAGGGAAAATCACTTGGGGGCTATGGTTTCGAACCATAGTTACACCTCTTGATAGGCATAAGGGCACTAGGGAAATCACTTGGGGGCTTGGTCGTATTCGAACCATAGTTACACCTTTTGATCGGCGCAATGCCACAATTATGACTACATGAGGGCTCTGGTCGTATCCGAACTATAGCTTAAACCCTCTTGATCATACATATACATCATCATATATTGCATCATACATTGCGGCATCATTACATCATCATAGCATGTATCATATGTGCATGGATATCCGGCGTTCATTAACCCGGCTTGGTTTTCAACTACAAGTTGTCAGTACATGATCAGTTATAATCCGGAGACTACCAGCCCGGTTTGGTTCGGACTCAAAGTCACCAGTATTGAATAAACTGGTGTTTATCACAACCCGAAACGGTTTTATCATAAACCGGCAAATTAAGGAAGGAGTTCTCAAATACTCAAGATTTGGGTTATCACCCTTACTACAAAAAGTTGGTAAGCCAACGATGTGATTCAATGTCACATGTATGATATATTTCATATTTGATTATTCTTAAGTGCAGCCTTGGTTATACACCCGTGTTATATGTTGGCATTATGACCCGTCCGGCGGTAAACCGCCAGGACACTTTAAACTTGTTGTATACAAAAACAAGTTGAATAAAGCATGATGATAAATCACCGGCGTTTATTAACCCGGCCTGGCTTTCGACTATAAGTCGCCAGTATGATGATAAATTATCCAGTGTTTATTAAACCAGTCTGGCTTTGGACTATAAGTCGCCAGTATATATATTTGGATTGCGCCATTGGAATCATGCGCTTATAAATCAATTATTCAAATCTTTAAATAGTCAACATGGCTGGATTTTTTATTATGGTTATCAACAGATGAGGTATTCAAAGTCGCTTTGGCGCAATGTCTATTATTTTATCAATGGATATGGTTTACTCTACAATGGAAGGAATAGTCCCGAGTCGCTGCAGGATTACAAATCGGTACTTGGGGCTACATTATATAAATTGAGATTATATCAAATATTCAAGTCTCATGTCGCTGCAAGCATGCACCATGATACTTGGGGGCTAATGCAAAGTCATTTTTTGCACATCTTATTGAAGACCTGACTCATCATATCATAATGAGCTGGCCCTTGGGGGCTACCAATTGCTCCTGTCAAACATTCATGGTATACAAGCCTTAATCCATTATATTAAAGGGTTCATTGCTCAGTTGGTAAAGCACAAAGCTCTTAACCTTGTGGACGTGGGTTCAAGCCCTACAATGGAAGCTACATTATAATATGTTATTTCCATTGAAGTATATATCAAGTCCCGGTTTAGTATTATCTTACTAAGAGCGCAGTGGTTGGTCGAGCATGGAAATAGAGAAGAGACAGTGGGGTGGCGGCGGCTAGGAGGATCCCTAGGAAAAAAGGGTTAGGTTTAAAATGGACTAGGGGTAGACTAAATATATACATCACGGATTAGGTTAGGGGCTATTCTGTCCATCCGATCGTAATCGGACGATCTCGGATAATTAGGTTAGGGGGCCCAACTAACAAAATGAAGATGTTATGTAGATGTTTGGGGTTGATTCGGATCCAACGGTGATGACTGTCCGGGTCGGGTCTCGGACAACTTTCGGACGCGCATGAGAGGAGGGCCGCGGGCTGACGAGATAGCTTAGGCTAGGCCTGGCAGTAGGTAGTGGACTGTGCAGAAGGCCTCAGGCTGAGAGAAGAGAAGAGAGAGAGGCCCGGCGACTGTTTCCGGAGACCAAAAACGTCCGACGATTTGACCGACTATATTGTCGCTATAGTTTAACGGTTGGGCTATGAAACAAACTCTGAATGCGATGAAACTTGACAGGCGGTCTATCTACACTATAATAAGACCACACGCCAACTTTCAACCCAATCCAAGAACATTTTCCGGCCACTTATAAAACAATATTTCGGACGTGCCGCGGGTGCGTGCAAGTGTGTCTGGGCTCAGAACGGACAATGGGCGGAACTTGGGGAACCCGGACGGATGCAAGTTTTGAAAACATGATGATGCAATGCGGATGATGACATGATAAAATGCAACACGCAAGCAAATGACATGGTAGCGTCGGTGAATAACAGGAAGACACGTAGCACATCGGTCTCGGGGCATTACATATGACCTGGTCCCATCAATATTTATAAACCGACAATTTTGGTAATATTAAACCGGCAAGTTTTACATCTTCAAACCGGCTGAATATCAGATAAGTATTTCAAGACCCATATTTCTTAAACCAGCGCTTTCGAAGCCGACTCAAGTGAATTATTCTTCTCAATATTTCTCTGTGAGAAACCAACGCCAGCAAATTGAGTATGAAACTGGCTTGTTAACTAGGATTTTCTAGGAGGAAATGACAAGGACTTAAGGATCATTAGATGCCGGTTTACAAGAATTCTTAACCCGGAGCATAATCTGTCAAATTTGGTCTTGTGTTTGTTTTACATGATCAGTTTAACATGGATAAATCCAAATTAAACTGGGGGCTAATGTCGGGGATATACCCCGCGGTGTAAACCGGCCGGAAGTATAACCCGATCGGACTTGGTGTTTTACTAGAGACCCGGCTGAGACTTAACGATTCATTGGCGACCCGTTTGGACCTGGCGGTTTACAATTCATTGGTAATCCGGCAGGCGGGTCAGAGGAGTGACAAGACCCGATGGCCCAATGGGCGGTGCATGAAGGCCGATTCATACTATGGTGGGCCGGTTTAAGAGGAAAGGCGTGAGGAATATTTGTCTTACAAGGAGTTAAGACCTGGAATTGTATCCTGTTTGTATTAGAGATAGACTAGTCCTAATCCTAATAGGACTTCACATGTAACCCGCCCCTTCAACTTATATAAGGAGGGGCTGGGCTCCCCAAAGAGGGACAAGCTACAAGCAAGAAGAAATAATCTTAGGGCTGGACACAAAGAGGAGAGCCGGTCTACGGCGACTCCCTCGTGATGATAATGAGACCTAGCCTCAAACAGCATGTTGGGTTGTTACCGGATGATGTTTCCCGGGGCCCGAAGCTGTCTAAACCTTTGTCTTGCGTTGCGTCTCTCAATTCCACTCAACCCCTCTCAAGCTACCACATAGATGTGTTGCCCTTGCGACTAAGTCCTGACACTAAGGACATCTGCCGTGACAAAACTATGACAGTTTGCACCCACCGTGGGGCTTGCACATGGTGGTGTTGAGTTCTTGGAGGGATCTCTCTCAGGGTCAAGAGGTTCGCAAATTTTCGTATGAAGAAGGACGGTTTGAAAGGATCTGCATCAGTTTCAAGTTCGTCGGACCAGATTTATGATCTGTGAGGTTAAAGAGTTAAACAAAAATTTAGGGCTGCACGGTGAGCCGCCACCTTTGCAGGCCGAGTCCGTGATGAGAGTTTTTTCTGGTGGGGGCAGTTTTCCGCGATCCATCAATAGCAGGTTACGTTGAGACGGACAGGAAATCTTCCGTTGTAGTGTCCAATCCGTCAAAGTTGTGTTCGTTGCTCCACGCCTCCGCACATAATCTGCTGATGGACCATGTCCCGAGGCAAAAGTGGTACTACTACTACATCTCAGGAGAACCAAGTTGTGTTGAAAGTACTGCTAATCGTACTTGCACTGGTTTAAAAATCGACAAAGGGATCGGAGGCTTACGGAGCACCCAAGGATTATGCACGAGCGTGGAATGGAAGGAGTACTACAATAGATTCATCATCACATGAAGACAAAAGGAAAGGAAAAAAGAATATAGCAAGGACTCGGACATGACTCAGTCAACTATGACCCGGATTATGCTTCGTGGCCGAGTCACCCGCAGAGCCGCCTCTATGGCGGGTCAACGCTGAGTCGCGCCCGGTCTCTCCCCAAATTATGGTCGGTTTTATTTGCTGCTACTTCAAGTGCAAAGAGATCAAGCAAAAGGAAAAAAAAGATATATGTCCACGCGTACATGTATGGTTTTCGATTAAAGATATTTGTGTGAATAAAATTGGAGTTTCTTAGACGGAAGTTGTTGATCCGAGTCGCCGAGGTCAACAAGAAGTCTGTAGCCGGCCAGCACGAGTGCATGGTCGCCTTTTCCGTCGAGCCACTTCTCCTCTGCCACCGACTACTACTGCCACCCGGTCACTCGTCGACATCATTAAGCCGCCAGCTCTGGGCCTCAACTCCAAGTTGCTAAGCTGCCCCTACCGTGAAATTGCCTTGACTGCTGTTACCGCTTCCGATGAGCACTGATGAGCATCTCCCGCTGCTCCCTCCGCTGGTGTTGCTACTGCCTTGGGCGTTGCTGGCCCCGTGCCGCGCCGAGCTATTGAGGGACACCCATGTTCAATGCATTGCTTGCGGGGCGTGGCTTACTTAAAAACTGGATGGATGCATGGGGATTTGTTCGGATGTGAAGGCCATCATTTGATCAAATCGCTATGCAGTCACCTTGTCCGAAACACCCATCAGTATGCGTTAGCATCATCATGCACCAGCATCCGCGCCCGCTTATTGTTGAACAGGGGGTGCAAGCTGCTGCCCCTGCGGTCCGGTCTACATAAATGCGCCAGCCGACTCAGCCATCCGCGCCGCCTTACAATGCCACGGACGATTTGCCCGTCCACCCTCGCGGCCGGCTCACACATCTGCACCGGCTTACAATGTGACGGACAACTTACCCATCCGCCCCCGCGGCCGACTCGGCGTCCGCGTGACTTACCGCTCTTGCGATTGACTCGCCTGACCGCACCGACTTACAACACCATGGTCGATTCATTTGTCTGCTTACATGGCTGATTCTCCCATGATTGATTTCAGCTTCACCGTGGTGATCATCAACTCCGCGGTGGATATTTTCTGGCCTAACATATCAGGTGAAATCCCTGCATCATATTTTTATATTATATATTGCTTTCTTTAAAAGAGCAATTACTCTAGCTTGCATGGTTTCCAATGCAGGACAAATTGTCCATTGCAAAAAGGGATTATTATATCATTGAATTATTGGATAACTCATGCCGGTTTATATCACAGTTAAATATGGAGAATCTCAAGCCAACTCCTCGAGTCGTCTTGAGACTCGGGGGCTACAATGACATGACTCGGGAACTCCGCGTCATTGGAGGGAAGGATAACCTGGTTCCGGAGGCCACCACCATATTGATGAAAATTTAAAAGCCTTCAGAAAATTGTCAGTTCAAAATATTCTGGTTTAAAATCTGGTTCAAGAGAGATCTCTCTCCCGCAATTCTTTGATGCTCTCGAATCCGGTTCGAACATCCGGCTCAAGGTAAATTTGTCTCTTACAAAGCTTTTAAGCTCTCAAATCCGGTTCAAACATCCGGTTCAAGGACAATCTGTCTCCCACAAAGTTTTGAAGATTTCAAATCCGGTTTAAAGTTCCGGTTCAAAAAGAATTAAGTTCTCGCAAGTTCGAGTTTAAAAGGCCGTCAAAAAAATTCTGGCTGAAAATTAAGATTCCGGTTTACAATCCGGTTCAAGGGAAATATGTCTCCCACAATGCTCTGACGCTCTCAATATCCAGTTCAAAATCCCGGTTCAAGAAGAATTTATCTCTTGCAAAAAGTTATAGGTTGCCAAAGAGGACCTGTTGCCATGACGCGCGGTTCAAACATGGGTTATCCTGCCTTATTGGCTTATCATATTATTGATCACATGGGGGCTTCTGTTTATAAAGCGGAGTTATCATTACATACTGATCCGACTATCAAGCCAATATTATCATAAGAGCACAGCTCTAGTTACTTCGGTAATCCGGCTATCAAGCCAATATTTTCACAAGGGGCCAAAGAGAGTCTATTGCACAGCACAGCTCAAACATGGGTATCCCTTGAGCATAGCTCACAATATCACTTGGGGGCTATGTTCGAACCATAGTCACACCTCTTGATAGGCTTAAAGGCCACCAGGTTAATCATTTGGGGGCTCTGGTCGTATCCGCACCATAGCTACACCTCTTGATAGGCATAAGGGCACCAGGGAAATCACTTGGGGGCTTGGTCGTATCCGAACCATAGCTACACCTCTTAATAGGCATAAGGCCACCAGGGAAAATCACTTGGGGGCTATGGGTTCGAACCATAGTTACACCTCTTGATAGGCATAAGGGCACTAGGGAAATCACTTGGGGGCTTGGTTGTATTCGAACCATAGTTACACCTTTTGATCGGTGCAATGCCACAATTATGACTACATGGGGGCTCTGGTCGTATCCAAACCATAGCTTAAACCCTCTTGATCATACATATACATCATCATATATTGCATCATACATTGCAGCATCATTACATCATCATAGCATGTATCATATGTGCATGGATATACCGGCGTTCATTAACCCGGCTTGGTTTTCAACTACAAGTTGTCAGTACATGATCAGTTATAATCCGGACACTATCAGCTCGGTCGGGTTCCGACTAAAAGTCACCAGTATTGAATAAACTGGTGTTTATCACAACCCGGAACGGTTTTATCATAAACCGGCAAATTAAGGAAGGAGTTCTCAAATACTCAAGATTTGGGTTATCACCCTTACTAAAAAAAGTTGGTAAGCCAACGATGTGATTCAATGTCACATGTATGATATAATTCATATTTGATTATTCTTAAGTGCAGCCTTGGTTATACACCCGTGTTATATGTTGGCATTATGACCCGTCCGGCGGTAAACCGCCAGGACACTTTAAACTTGTTGTATACAGAAATAGGTGTAATAAAGCATGATTATAACTCACCGGCGTTTATTAACCCGGCTTGGCTTTCGACTATAAGTCGCCAGTATGGTGATAAATTATCCAGTGTTTATTAAACCGGTCTGGCTTTCGACTATAAGTCGCCAGTATATATTTTTGGATTGCGCCATTGGAATCATGCGCTTATAAATCAATTATTCAAATCTTTAAATAGTCAACATGGCTGGATTTTTTATTATGGTTATCAACAGATGAGGTATTCAAAGTCGCTTTGGCGCAATGGCTATTATTTTATCAATGGATATGGTTTATTCTACAATGGAAGGAATAGCCCCGAGTCGCTGCAGGCTTACGACCCGGTACTTGGGGCTACATTATTTTAATTGAGATTATATCAAATATGCAAGTCTCATGTCGCTGCAAGCATGCACCATGATACTTGGGGGCTAATGCAAAGTCATTTTTTGCACATCTTATTGAAGACTCGACTCATCATATCATAATGAGCCGGCCCTTGGGGGCTACCAATTGCTCCTGTCAAATATTCAAGGTATACAAGCCTTAATCCATTATATTAAAGGGTTCATTGCTCAGTTGGTAAAGCACAAAGCTCTTAACCTTGTGGATGTGGGTTCAAGCCCTACGATGGAAGCTACATTATAATATGTTATTTCCATTGAAGTATATATCAAGTCCCGGTTCAGTATTATCTTACTAAGCCGGCCCTTGGGGGCTACACATCACTGCTAAAATCTACATGATTATATTTACAAAGTCCCTTCTCATTATTGCATAATGACCCGGCCCTTGGGGGCTACACTGATTGAAGTTTTTATAAGCAATTACCAGTCCCAGGTTGCTGCAAGCATGACAACCCGGCACTTGGGGGCTACATATATGGAGTATTTAGTTTATATGATTGAGATGAGCAAACCGGATTTCTTCAAGGTTGAAACACTTACTGGAGCAAGTCTTAAGTTATCACTATCTTCTCCTCTTAAGACTTGGGGGCTACAGGTATTATGCATATAAAGGAGGAATGTCTTTAGTTTATCAGTTTTGAGCAAATCAGGAAGATCAATTACATGACCCGGTGTCGACAACAATTATGACCTGATGCCATCAATATTTATAAACCGACAATTTTGGTAATATTAAACCGGCAAGTTTTACATCTTCAAACCGGCTGAATATCAGATAAGTATTTCAAGACCCATATTTCTTAAACCGGCGCTTTGGAAGCCGACTCAAGTGGATTATTCTACTCAATATTTCTCTGTGAGAAACCAACGTCAGCAAATTGAGTATGAAGCTGGCTTGTTAACCAGGATTTTCTAGAAGGAGGAAATGACAAGGACTTAAGGATCATCAGATGCCGGTTTACTAGAATTCTTAACCCGGAGCATAATCTGTCAAATTTGGTCTTGTGTTTGTTTTACATGATCAGTTTAACATGGATAAATCCAAATTAAACTAGGGGCTAATGTCGAGGATATACCCCGCGGTGTAAACCGGCCGGAAGTATAACCCAATCGGACTTGGTGTTTTATTTGAGACCCGGCTGAGACTTAACGATTCAATGGCGACCTGTTTGGACCTGGCGGTTTATGATTCATTGGTAATCCGGTAGGCGGGTCAGAGGAGTGACAAGACCCGATGGCCCAACGGGCGGTTCATGAAGGTCGGTTCATACTATGGTGGGCCGGTTTAAGAGGAAAGGCGTGAGGAATATTTGTCTTTCAAGGAGTTAAGACCCGGACTTGTATCCGGTTTGTATTAGAGATAGACTAGTCCTAATCCTAATAGGACTCCACATGTAACCCGCCCCTTCAACTTATATAAGGAGGGGCAGGGCTCCCCAAAGAGGGACAAGCTACAAGAAAGAAGAAATAATCTTAGGGCTAGACACAAAGAGGAGAGCCGGTCTACGGCGACTCCCTCGTGAAGATAATGAGACCTAGCCTCAAACAGCATGTAGGGTTGTTACCGGATGATGTTTCCCGGGGCCCAAAGCTGTCTAAACATTTGTCTTGTGTTGCGTCTCTCGATTCCACTCAACCCCTCTCAAGCTACCACATACATGTGTTGGCCTCGCGACTAAGTCCTGACACTAAAGACATCTGCCATGACAAAACTACGACAGGTCCAAACTCTCGTAGTTGCTTCCCGGGATCCAGATGCGCGGGATACACTGATGGACATGTTGCGGTATTCGACCGTCTCAGAGGAACATCGTCCCCTGATGGGTACGGTGTTTGAGAGGATTATGTCTGCGAAAAGTGGATTGAATGAAGCTTCCAAGGGCCTGCTAAGAGGCTTTGAGGTACGTAATGTAATATTTTCGATTGTGATCTATACGCAAAATGTACATGTGTATAGATAGTAGCCCCTGAGACTCTGGTTGGCGTCCAAAAGGAGGCAATTAGAGGATCGAAAAAGATATGCCCAGGAAATAATCTCATAAATTGGAACACAGGCTATTATGTCCACGACGACTGCTTATGCTACAGAGGTTGTAGGTCTGGAGCAAAAAATTGATGCGGCGAATGACGACGTCGTGCTTATTAACAGGCGGCTCGACGAAGCACAAGGTATGTTTTGAGGTAGTCAGTGTATGTATGTATAATAACATGAGCACGAAGCTAAGTATTATATACTAAGACATACATAACTACAGATAGTGCTGCCGCGGTGGAGGCCCTTCGGGTGAACTTGCCTGAGCCAAGGAGCAAGCCCAGATGAGTAATGTGGCTGCCCAGAAGGCAGCTGCTGAGTTAAAAGCCGAATAGGCTGCTCGGCGCTAGTGCGAGGAGAGAATTTCTACCATGGCGCGCGAGCTAAAGTAAGCCACTGCCCGCTGCGAGTTCCTGGAGAGGGATAACAAAGCCAAAACAGCCGATCTCGACAAATGCCTTACGACAGGCGAGGGAAGCACGACCCGAGTCTAGGGCGGCTCGGGAGGAGATCCGGCAAGTTGGGGAGATAGCGCCCGGTAAGCCTTTCTTATTACAGACTAAATTCGGCGATCCAATATATGCCCCGCTTAATCAAATGTGGAGCTCTCAAGACGCATTCTTGGACTTGCCGAAGAGTGCTTCCGATGCAGCGCAATTTTACCAAGCGCAAGAGGGGTCTGCAACGGAGAAGCTTTTCTGGACACAATTCGGCACGCCAAAGCGCCCGCTGTTGCTGAATGAACAAATGGCCCAATGGTCCGAGCTCCACAAGATATCCGGTTCTGCCATGAAGGACGTCGTGGTCTGGCCGTGGCCGACTGAACCAATTCTGAATAGCTATTTCGGTTTGGTGCAGCGGCTTATGGATGTGGTGCCGTGTATCGATGCCGTGAAGCGATTGGCGTGCATTGAAGGTGCACGAATGGCCTTTGCTCGTGTCAAGACTTACTGGGCAAAGATGAATGCCACTTATATTGCAGCGAAGAGTCCGCCCGGGGGCAAGGACAAACACACGCTGGAGTATTATTTTGAAGATGTCCTCGAGGGTGTTCGCTTAATAGAGGTTCAGTGCTCAAAGGATATAGTCTTCGAGTGAATGTTCCGAAATTGTAAAAACAATATGATGATATTTTAAGGCTATGCCTAAAAGTTTTGGCTCCTCCTGTGCAGCCGTTTTTGTATAAGTTGAAAGTTTTCCAGTCGTCGACTTTGGCCCCCTCGCATAAAATGCGGGGGCGTTCGGAAAAGCACTTGATCACTCTTGACCCTACGTCTTGGTCCGTGAAGAAGGTGTCAATGCGGCGAACTAGGCAATCAGACTATAGGGCTTTAACACTTTCACTTAGCCATAGGAGTTTGACGGCGGGTCTACGATATAGCCCCTGGTATGTACGCGGTTATCCGAATACGGTGCGTTACATATTTGACTGGAAGAAAAGTCCTTCATGAATATGGAAGGAATTGCTAAAGATTCTGATAAGTCATCGAGTGGTTGACCAGCTCTCGACGCATCATGACAGTCAGTTTTCGGCTTTCTCTACTTAGGTGCTCATCCGGATAAACCAGGACACAATCGCAGTAGTTCTCCCTTTACTACCCTAGCCGATAGAGCGGAACGTAAGGTAGTAAGCACAGGATCCGGGCAACCCAACTATTGACCAAAGACATGATTCGGAGCTGATGCATATAAGGCCGAACTTGTGACGCCGAAGTGTGCTATAGAGCTATTCGGACTTGCCGGCAATTTATTTGCTCCCATATTGAGCCCCTAGCAATTTGTGCCGAGGTGCGTGTGTGAAACAATCGAAGAAGCAAGATTCAGTTCTCTTTTGTTTTAAAAAGGGTGAATACTGAATCTGGGTTATGTTCACTAGGACCTGATTGATACGTCAATTGCCATTTTACAGATAATAACGCCATGACCCAGGCTATTTGACATGCCGGTGGTCGAAGGCTGAGGGAGAAGGCAATTTACAGGCTCAAAATAGAGAGTACGGTCTACTAAGAATTACTTGGACCTCCTATCGCACGTCTGCGCCGCCTTTCCTTGGTGAAAGGACTCCTTGATAGGAATAGCCTTTGGGTAGGTGAACGTGGCTGAATTCCGAAAGAGTCCGTGAGATGACCCGTCTTTGTGCCACCTGTGGTAAAAGATAAAAAATGATTAGAAAAGAAAAGAAAAGGAGGATATGAGAGAGCTTGTAGGCCTGTCCGTATTGTGCCTTTGCCAATGACCAGGGTATTCTAAGTACATCATTGTGTACATGCGCTAAGGACTTCGCGGGTATATGAGGCGAATGACGGAGGCCGGACTGCTAATCCAGCTCTGAGATTGATCGGCCCCATTTAATGGAGGCCGGCAGCTTAATGGCCTGATGAGGCCGCTTGGTACTTTGACTGTGGTGGCTGTACTATGGCTCTCCGTATGGAGGGAGTGTTCCATATTTCCATTTATTGTTATGACGCCGCGTGGACCGGGCATCTTAGGTTTTGTGTGGGCGTAGAGCAGGACCGCATTAAAATGAGCAAAAGCGGTACACCCCAGAAGTGCATGGTAGCTACTTTGGAACGGGACAATATCAAAGGTCAAGCATTCGCTTTGGAAGTTGTTCGGCGAACCGAAAACGACTTCCAGTGTGATGGAGCCCCTAGAGTGAGCTTCTACGCCGAATACTGCCCCCTTGAGGGTAGCTGTGGTGCGCTTGATTCTTGAAGGATCGACGCCCATTTTGCGGACAGTGTCTTGGTAGAGTAGATTAAGGCTACTGTCACCCTCCATAAGGACTTTCGTGAGATGGAACCCATCGATAATTGGATCGATGATGAGAGCCGCCAAACCTTCGGGATGGATATGGCGAAATTTTGGGGAAAACGGCTCTATGGCGTATGCATCCTGTAGTGTGTGCCTGCGCTCCCCTGTAGGGGTGTGCGTCGCGTACACCATATTGACGGTTTTTACTTGTGGGGGGGGGCGGGAATGTTTCTGACCCCCGGTATTCAGCTGGCGAGTCTCTTCGTTATTGCTGTCACTTGGCAGCTCCTTCCCCTTGTGTTCGGCATTAAGCTTGCCGGCTTGTTTTGTAACACCCACTATGTGGCTATATCTCCCACGTGTCGGGGCACGACTTAGAGGCATAACCGCATGGTAGGCATGTCGCAAGAGGGGTAATCTTTACACATCCCATGTACTGAATAAGAAAGGGATAAAGAGTCGGCTTACAATCGCCACTTCACACAAATACAAGTTAAACATACATCATCTAGAATACAATCAAGGTCCGACTACAGAACCAAAATAAAAGAAGACAACCCCAATTGCTAGATCCCCGATCTCCCCAACTGGGCTCCACTACTGATCATCCGGAAAGGAAACATAGTAACGATATGAATCCTCGTCGAACTCCCACTTGAGTTCGGTAGCGTCCCCTGCACTGGCATCATCGGCACCTGCATCTATTTGGAAGTATCTATGAGTCATGGGGACTCAGCAATCTCACACCCTCGCGATCAATACTATTTAAGCTTAAAGGTAGGAAAGGGGCAGTGAGGTGGAGCTGCAGCAAGCACTAGCATATCTGTTGGCTAACTTACACAAAAGAGAGCAAGAAGAGAAGAAAAACACGGTCGAGAAGCTAAACGTGATCCTGAAACTACTTATGTTCAAGCATAACACGAGACCGTGTTCTCTTCCGGGACTCCGCCGAAAAGAGACCATCATGGCTACACACGCGGTTGATTCATTTTAATTAAGTTATGTGTCAGGTTTTCTTCAACCGAATATTAACAAATTCCCATCTGCCCATAACCGTGGGCATGGCTTTCGAAAGTTCAAACCCTGCAGGGGTGTCCCAACTTAGCCCATCACAAGCTCTCACGGCCAACGAAGGATATTCCTTCTCCCAGGAAGACCCGATCAGTCTCGAAATCCTGGTTACAAGACATTTCGACAATGTTAAAACAAGACCAGCAAGCCACCCGATGTGCCGAAAAATCCCGATAGGAGTCGCACGTATCTCGTTCTCAGGGCACACCGGATGGGCAAGATGTCGGGTTGGCATAGACCCTGGTTGCCAAGGGGGCGCCGGTCATCGCCCAGTTTGGACCAACACTTAGAGAAGCACTGGCCTGGGGGGGGGGTTAAAATAAAGATGACTCTCGGGCTCCGGAAACCCAAGGGAAAAAGGCTAGGTGAGGCAAATGTAAACCAAGGTTGGGCCTTGCTGGAGGATTTTTATTCAAAGCGAACTGTCAAGGGGTTCCCATAACACCCAACCGCATAAGGGGCACAAAATCAAGGAACATAACATCGGTATGACGGAAACTAGGGCGGCAAGAGTGGAACAAAACACCAGGCATAAGGCCGAGCCTTCCACCCTTTACCAAGTATATAGATGCATTAATTAAATAAGAGATATTGTGATATCCCAACATATCCATGTTCCAACCTGGAACAAACTTCGTCTTCACCTGCAACTAGCAACACTATAAGAGGGGCTGAGCAAAGCGGTAACATAGGCAAGCACCGGTTTGCTAGGAAAGGTGGGTTAGAGGCTTGACATAGCAATATGGGAGGCATGATAAAGTAAGTGGTAGGTATCGCAGCATAGCAATTGAGCGAACAACTAGCAAGCAAAGATAGAAGTGATTTCGAGGTATGGTCATCTTGCCAGCAAAGTTCTCAAAGTTGACGAAAGTTTGATCCTCGTTAGCGTACTCAATAGGTTCCTCGATCACGTACTCATCTCCCAGCTCTACCCAAAGCAAGAACACAAGCAAAGGACCAACAATCAATCACGGTGCAATGCACAAGCAACATGATGCAAAACATGGCATGATATGCGAGATGTGATATGGAATGCATATGCGTGCTCCGAAAGAGAAAGATTGAACCATGCATCAACTTGGAAAACCAAGTGTGCCTCTGGAAAGATGAGATGATTTCGGTCGAAATCGATATAAAGATCACCGGAAATGGAGGCACGGTTTGCAAATGGCAAGCAAAACAAGAATGGCACCATTCTGCCATCAACAGCATGATGCGATCTAGAATGCAACAAGAAACTAAGATACTGCACTCCAACATAGCAACAAAGCACATGGTAGTGATCTACTCAAGATTCTTGACAAAACGTGAACACTGAGTTATGTCTAAATCACACAGGAGCAGGTTCAAACAAGCATGGCAAAAGTGCAAACGTTATCGGCTTCACAGACTTAGTGAAAATACTAACATGCCAGAAATAACATCAGGAAGCCATGTTTGGAGCAAGCAAACAACATGCTATAGGAACATCTCATAGCAATACAAGGCATGGCATGAATCTACTAGATGCATGGAACAAAAGTCCCTTACTGATAATGAGCCACAAATGCACAGAAGATATGATGGCACCCATGTAAACATAGCAAGTTATATTAACAGTTTCAGACTTCGCAGAAAACTGAGCATGGCAAAAACAGAATTATGAAGGCATCTTCGCGAGCTCAAATCACTCACCACAAGGCATTTCATGACAAGATAAGCATACTACCAGAAAGAAGACATGTTCATGAACCTAACCATGGCAAGATCAAGTTCATAGCATGCATGGATCAACTACAACAACCATGGCAAAATTGATTAACATGTAAACAATCTGCCAGGAACATTTTATAGCAAAAGTAGAGCAAGATTAAGACTTGCTAGGGCACTCCATAATAGCAAGCATGAGCATGGATGGATAGAGCACAACCATATGTCCAAATCATCCTTACTGAAGCAACTCAAAACAAGAATGGATCTCACTGTAGCATCATGTTTACATGGCATAAAAATAACAGCAGGGAAATGAATTAGTAAAATCCTAAGTCCCTGAAATCAGCAATAACACGAAGGCTACTTTGCATGCTTGTACTAGTCACCACAAAGATCACAAAAATACATGGCAAGCACCCCTGTACAGATGGCATGGCATATATTAAAACACATGTAGAGCTCATGCCCATATGCAACACACAACAAATGTGACAAAAATGACAAATCCTCATAATCTGCTAAGTAACAGGAGCTAACATTTTAAAGCACTCTTGCATCAATGATTTGGGCATCAAGATGGACTCAAACAAGCATGTCAAAATGGAATGAAATGAAGAACACATCATGATGAACATTTTGATATATCATGTGTGTATAATGGAGCAAAATGCACAGAGATATGCTATGATGAACATGCACTCATGAGATGGATTTTTCCAGACTTAGACAAAATTACATGGGCGCAGGATAGCTAAAGTGCGCACGGGCGGGGACTTAGGTGGGCTCGCTCACCTTGGGCCACTTGGGCCAGAGAGGAGGGAAAGGCGGATCGGGCCAGCACGGAGCAGGCCGACGGGGACGGGCCGCGGGGTCCACTGGCCGACTGCGCGTGTGCCCACACGCGGGGACGACGATGGAGCCGCGACGACGAGGGAGCCCGGCGAAGGCGGCGAAGAGAAGGCCGGAGCAGCGGGGAGCCGGCGGATCCGGCCGCGGGGATGCGGGATCCGGCCGGATCCGGAGCAGGACGGGCGGCGGCGAGCACTGACGCCGAGGCATGGCGCGGGCTCCGGTGGGGAAGCGAGGCGGCGCGGTGAACGAGACGGCGGGGCGTCGCCGGAGCGGAGATCCGGCGCGGGGGCGCGGCTCGGGGAGCCCGCGGGGCAGCGGCGACCGAGCACGGGCCGGGAAGGGCCCCGCCTGGGCCCCGGCGGGCCGGCGCGCGGAGGCGCGGTGATGTGGGCGCGGGCGACGCGGCAAATCATGTGCTGACACGTGGCGGCGGTGGAGGGGGCGGACACGTCCGTCGGTGGGGAAGAAACGTCCAGCGGCGCGGGGAGAGGGAGAGCTAGGGTTTCGTCCGTGAATTTGAGGAGGGGTGCACATATATATAGCTAGGAGGAGGTAGGAGTGTCCAAATGGAGTGTAGTTTTCGGCCACGCGATCGTGATCCGACGGCGGAGGACATGGAGATGGTTTAGAAGGGTTAATGGGCTGTTTTGGAGGGGTGTTAGGCTGCAACACACATGAGGCCTTTGCGGTTCCCCGGTTAACCGTTGGAGTATCAAACGGACTCCAAATGGCACGAAATTTGACAGGCGGTCTACCGGTGGTGTACCAAGACCACTTGGAAAATCTCAGTCCATTCCGAGAACGTTCGACACCCGCTCACGAAAAGAGACAAGAGGGTTGTGACGGGTGCATGAGGGAGTGTCAGATTGCAAAACGGACAAGGGGGAAAATGCTCGGATGCATGAGACAACACGTATGCAAATGAGATGCACATGATGACATGATATGAAATGCATGACATGAACAAAATGCAAAACAAGACAAAACCCAACCACGAAGGGAAACTCATATCGCATCTCCGGAAAAGGCATGAGTTGGAGTTACAAATATGGCAAGTTACATCCGGGGTGTTACATGTTTGAAGACCCAATAGCTTCTGTTGGTGTGAGTAGCTGGTTTATCGGGGGTGCCATGAATCTGACAAGGACGATACAGTATTTTGTCTAGATTCGATGATCCGTCTCTATGTGCCTTGAATGGCTTTTTCCGTTGACCGGGTTTGGAGCCGCTGAATCCGGCATTGACCGCCGTGTCTTCCGTTCTTTTGCTATGATTGTGACATTTGTGTTTATTGCGTCGTGGCTTGCCGTTGCCGTCTCGGACTTCGGAAGTGCCTGGATCGCTGGTGCCAGTGCTTCTGCGAGCGAGCCAGCTGTCTTCTCCCGTGCAAAAGCGGGTCATTAGAGCGTAAGGGCTGTCATGGACATTGGTTTTTCTTGATCGAGGTGGCGGGCGGGCCACTCATCCCAGACGCTGTGTTTAAAGGCCGCGAGGGCTTTGACGTCCGGATAATCGACAATTTGGTTCTTTTTAATTAGGAATCTAGTCCAGAGCTTGCTGGCTGACTCTCCGGGCTGCTGGATGATGTGACTTAAGTCATCGGCATCTGGTGGCCAGATATATGTACCTTGGAAGTTATCGCGAAAGGCGTCTTCCAGGTCTTCCTAGTTGCCAACAGAGTTCTCTGGAAGGCTGTTGAGCCAGTGCCACGCTGGTCCCTTTAGTTTTAATGGGAGGTATCTGATGGCATGGAGATCATCACCGCGGGCCATGTGGATATGGAGAAGAAAATCTTCAATCCATACCGCGGAATCTGTTGTTCCATCATATGATTCGATATTCATGGGTTTAAACCCCTCTGGGAATTCGTGCGCCATTACTTCGTTAGTGAAGCAAAGAGGGTGTGCGGTGCCTCTATATCGGGCCACACTACAACGAAGCTCAGATGGAGTTCGTCTCCGGTATTCAGCCCGCACGCGATTAAGCTTGTCACGTCCGAATAGATAGCCGTCGTCGCTTGTCGGGGCACACCCTCGTGATCCATAGATCGATCTGGTATGTCCTGCTCTACTTTCTAGGTTCTGCCGAAGGTCATATCTATATGCCCGAGCTGTTTTATCCCTGCTTTTATAGAGAGGTAGTACGGGCTGGTGTTCGGCTTGGGTTGCCGCTTTTCCCTGACCACGTGGTGGTCGGTCAGCCGCATTGTGTGCTGATAGCACGGGCTCTAACTCCTCATCATCGAATTGAGGTAGTAATTTGCGCTTCGGGTAACTTTTGGGTGGTCGCTCACGACCGTATTCCTCGGCTGCCAAGACATTAGTCCATTTATCATTGAGCAAATCCTGATCAGCTTGAAGCTGTTGCTGCTTCTTTTTCAGGCTTCTTGCACTGGCTATTAGCCGACACTTAAAGCGCTCCTGCTCGAGAGGTTCATCAGGAATGATAAAATCCTCGTCGTCGAGGCTCATCTCATCCTCGGAGAGTGGAAGATAATTTCTGTCCTCCGAGTCTTCGTGCATGGCCTGTTCGTCAGGGCTGACGCGCCCATCTTCCCTTTGGTCCTGTTCGGAAGTTGCCTCAACGGGGTCTTCATTATCTTTGGCACCGTCCGGAGTGTTATCTTCTCCTGTGCCGGTGTTGCTGTCTTTGCTGCGGCGTGATTTAGAGCGGCGCCGCTGACGCCGACATTTTGGTTGTATCTCAGGAGGTTTATCCTCAATTGGATCTTCCTTGTCATTGCCACTATTCTCTTTTGGTGCATCTACCATGTATACATCATATGAGGAGGTGTCCGTCCATTGTCCGGTGAACGGTGGGTTTTTGGCTTGCTCCTCTCCTGCATCGTCGTCCATACCGTTGATGTCTTCGGAGCCGTAATTGAGCGTGTCGGTTGAGTCTTCGACAGTGGCTATTAACTGGGTGGGGCGTGGGAAGCAGAATTATTCGTCGTCAGCCTCCAGTTCAAACCGGATATAATTCGGCTGAGAGTCCCCCACTAAGGAGAGTGTTTTTAATGAGTTTAGCACGTCGCCTAAAGGCGAGTGCCAAAAGATGTTCATGGAGCTGAATTGACGATCGATGCCTGATCAAGCTCGTCGTGCGCGGACGCACATGGTTCGGAACTTGTAGACGGAAACGGTTCCGGGGTTCCGGTGACACGGATCCTACTCGAGGTTGGGTCGGTATGCGGCTCTAACGCCGCTGAGTCTACGATTTACATGGCGGGGTTGAGTGTCCCGTCCTCGGATGGCGCAATCTGCTCCAGATCTAGGGCCAAAGCAGTTACAGGCGCTATCCCCTGGGCATGGTCCGATGACGGATTTAAGTCATGTTCATCGTGGCGTAAGGGAGCGGCTGCGTGGTCTCGAATCCGTCAAAGATAAAGTCTCCACGGATATCTGCGACGTAGTTCAAGCTTCCAAATCTGACCTGACGGCCAGGGGCGTAGCTATCGATCTGCTCTAGATGGCCATGTGAGTTGGCCCGCAATGCGAAGCCACCGAATACGAAGATCTGTCCGGGGAGCAAGGTTTCGCCCTGGACAACATTGTTGTAGACGATTGACGGGGCCATCGAACCTCCTGATGACGACACAACAGAACTCTCAATGAAAGCACCAATGTTGGTGTCAAAACCGGCGGATCTCGGGTAGGGGGTCCCGAACTGTGTGTCTGAGGTTGATGGTAACAGGAGATAGGGAACACAATGTTTATCCGGGTTCGGGCCCTCTCGATGGAGGTAAAACCCTACGTCCTGCTAGACTAATATTGATGAGTATGGGGGTTACAAGAGTTGATCTACCACGAGATCGTAATGGCTGAAACCCTAGAAGTTTAGCCTATTTGATTATGATTGATTCTACGGACTAAAACCCTCCGGTTTGTATAGACACTAGAGGAGAGTAGGGTTATACAACATCGGTTACAGAGAAAGGAATCTTCATATCCGAACGCCAAGCTTGCCATCCACGCCAAGGAGAGTCCCAACCAGACACGGGTGAAAGTCTTCGGTCTTGTACCTTCATAGCCCATCAATCCATCCCACGCCCAATAGGCCGGACGCTCGAGGACGCCTTAGTCCAGGACTCCCTCAACTGGGTCTGGGGCCTGGGCTCAAGCTTGGGGTTGGTGATGTTGAACGCCCGTACCGATGCTTTGGGAGTGTGTCTGGTCCGGGCCCCGAGGAGATGCAGCAGACAAGCCACTTGTAGTGCAGGGGTGTCACAGCCCTAGAATTGCTAGTAGTTAGTTGCATTTGTGAGCATCCATGCATCATGTTAAGTTCAAATTAATTTGAATTAGGAATGTTTAAACCCTAGCACCAAATGAATTCAACTAGGGTCAAAATTAAATCTTTTCAATGAACCCAAAATGCCCTTCATTAATGTCCATCATTTTTGAATTGGTCTAGAACCTCTGCCAGAAATGGTGGACACTTCACTAGGACACTCTTGATTTTTGAATTAAATCATAAGTATTTGAATTTGGACATTTAAATTCTATAAAATATTTTAAATGTCCAAATAATCTTGAAGGTAAATGAAGGCTGTTGGAAATAATCCAAACAGTTCCCACAAATATTTTCAGGATTTTTGAAAATGCCCTGGCATTTTTAATAAAGCTAAAACAACTGTAGAAAATTAGAGAACAGAAACTAGAATGAAGGAAAGAGGGAGAAGGAGTTTACCTGGGCTTCTTACCTGCAGCAGAGCCGGTCCAGCTCCTGTTCTGGCCCAGCCCACCAGGGGCTCCCCGGTCTTCTTCCTCCTTTGACAGAAGGACAGAGGTGCGTGGCCATAGCCCACCGGCACACGCCCCGCCACCTCCCGCCTGGCTGCCTGCGTCCCCGATGCCCTGAATGTCTCTGGCTCCGCAATGCAGCTCTCCAGCCCTCTCCCCTCTCTCCCTGGACCTCCTCCCCCTCCTATGCTCTCTCTCCCGCGCGAGCACCGTGAGCACCCGAGAGCGCTGTCGCTGTTCACCTTAGCCACCGCGCACCCAGGCTTCACCGCTGGGTCACATCCCATTGCTAGACTCTTCTGTATATTCACGACGACACAGGTGACCAGAGAAAGCCACAGTCGACCGCAACATCGCCATCTTCGCCCTCTGCCCCGACGACCGCCGTCGTCCGACTCACGTCGTCTAGAGCTTCCCCGTCCATGTTGTTTGCTCCACCAAAATCCCTGTGAGCTCCCACGTCGAACCCCTCTTCTCCCTCTCTCGTTTCTGCTCACTAGCCTCACTCCCAACCATGGCCGTGAGCTCATCGCTGGCGTCCATGTCGTCGGCGTCGTTGCAGAGGACAAACCTCACGTCCGAGCCCACGTACATGCTCCCCGCGTTGCTACGAACCTAAAACGCACCCCAGGTAGCTCCCTTTCGTGCTGCAGCGCCGCGCCCGCGCAAGCCCGACCTGCTACCACTGCAAACCTCGTCGTCGGCGCCGATTCCGGTGATCCCCACGACCAAATCCACTGCTGCTCATGCGGGCAAGCAAGGGCTATGCCCTGGTGCCCTCAGCGCGCCAAGTCGATCCCTCTAGCGCAAATCTGGCGTGCCCCCGCCGTGTCCTGTGGTTGCCGCCGGCTGGTCTCTGACGTGCTGACGTGGCGCTATCATTAGCCACTGATGACCCAGCTAATTAACCCCCTCTCTCACTAACATATGGGCCCCACGCCCTAATTAACTCAGGATTTATTTCCTTCTTAGTTTAGATTAACCTAGCCGGCCCACATGTCAGTTTGACCCTACCACCTTAGTGTTGACCTGGACCCATTGGTCAGCCTCTAATCCTGCCCTGTCACACTGACGTGCTGGACCCATAGGTCAGTTTGACCTGGAACGGTCTATTGACCAGGTAACATCAGTATGACTTAATGCTGATGCAGTAATCACTTTTCTGGATTTTAAATAAATCAAATGATTTATTTATTTTCAAAAAATATCCTAAACTTCTAAAAATCATAGAAAATAACCGTAACTCCAAACGAAATGTTCAGAAAAATCCAATCTTTCCATCTGTACCATTTTCATGCATGTTAGAACAACTAATGGCTGCTGTTTAGGACAAATCATATAAATGGCATCTGAACTTTCACATATGGAGTTTGAATTTGAATTTAGTGTTCGAACCAACTCCATTTAAATCATTGCTTGCTGCATTAGCTCAAATCACAACATATTGCCATGTCACATTCATGCATCATATTGTTGCATTGCATTGATTGTGTTCCCTCTTATTTGTCGGTTGTTGTTCCCCCTCTATAGACGTATGTTCGGACAATGAGTTCGATGACACCGGTGAAGAGCTATATAATCTTCAGAAGTGTCAGGCAAGCAAAACCCCCTTGTTCATTCTGATACAATCCCACTCTCTCGCTTATGCTCTCTTTTACTGCATTAGGACAACAACACTTCAACTGTTACCTGTTGTGCTAGTTGAACCCCTTTCCTCTGCATGACCTGTCATTGCCACAGTAAATAGATGAAACCCACTAGCATGAGTAGGAGTTGTTTGAGCCCTGATGTGCCTACTCATTCATGCTTGTTGTCATGCCTACTACTTCTTAGAGTTGAGTCAGGTCTAATTCATCGGGGATGAATTGGAATGTGGTGAATAGGTCCTACTATTGAGAGCTAAGTGTGTGAACATGATTTGGTAAAGGTAGTGGTGAGAGGCCATGTAGGAGTACATGGTGGGTTGTCTCATTGAAACCGTCCTCAGGAACTGAGTTTTGTGTTTGTGATCCATGAACAACTACTACCACACATTCGAATGCTTAAGTGCCCCTCTCGACTTATTAATTGCCTTGATCTCTGTCCAGGAGTTGCAACTAGTTTTCGGTGTCTGTAGTATGCTGGAGGCTGTGCGCAGCGCTGACCCGAGGGGTGGACTGTGATGCGGTAGGCATGTGGCCCGGTGTACCGAGTCACCCGTTTGGTGACCCGGGAACCTTGTACACATTGTTTGGGGCCGTTGAGGACACCCCGACCGGATCTCCTTGCAGATGCAACTCGAATAGGCCATAAACCTGGACTAGAGACTTGTGTGGTTACTCAGGTCATGGCTGACTCGCTCGCCAGGTTTCCACTTGAAGGTTGCCGAGATACATGATGTGTACATGGTGGTAAGTGGCGAGAGCATGTGTGAAGAAGTACACCCCTGCAGGGTTATAAATGATCTATTCGAATAGCCGTGTCCGCGGTAAAGGACTTCTGGGTTGCCTATGTAGTACATAGACAAGTGAAAGTGGATACTCTAAAATGCACAAGATAAGCGTGAGTGCTATGGATGGCGTTCTCGTAGGGAGACGGGAGCGGAACCATAGTGGTGTATTGATTTGATGAATATGTGGACTCGCGTGCACCACCTCAAAAGAGGTACTTGCAGACGTAGTCCAGGATAGCTACTGAGTCAAAGCTGGCTTGTTACAGTTAAACCCCACCATCCATTTGTTGATACTGATGCATATGTAGCTAGTTCTGATGTAAGTCTTGCTGGGTACATTTGTACTCACGTTTGCTTAATTTATGTTTTTACAGAGAGACTTCAGTATCACTAGTATATCCATGTGGACTTCGACGTTTAGCTTGTTACCTCAGCTACGATCTTGTACCTTGGAAGGGTCGTATAAATAGTCTGGCTTCTCAGCCTTTTCCATTTGTAGTTGTCTGTGCTCAGACATGTTATGCTTCCGTTGCCTGTATGCTCTGTATGTTGGGTTATGTCACTCATGTTTGTAATATCTGACTCTTCGGAGTCTTATGAATAAATACTTCGAGTCATAGAGTTTTGTTGTGATGCCATGTTGTATTTGCACATATCGGGCATATTGTGTGTATGTTATTGAAATGCTTGTTATGTGTGGGATCCGACAACCTAGTTGTTTATTCTTGGTAGCCTCTCTTACCGGGAAATGTCTCCTAGTGCTTCCACTGAGCCGTGGTAGCTTGCTACTACTCCGGAACACTTAGGCTGGCTGGCATGTGTCCTTCTTCATTCCTGTGTCTGTCCCTTCGGGGAAATGTCACGTGTTGTTCCAAGTCCTTGTAGCTTGCTACGACTTGGGTTCAAACGTTGATGACCGACACGTTCGTTGCTGGGTCATGTATGTGTGTCCCTGTAAGTTAGTGCCACTTTGGGTTTATGACTAGTCATGTTGGCCCGGGTTCTCTGTCATATGGATGCTGGCGACACTATCATATACGTGAGCCAAAAGTTGCAACCGGTCCCGGGCCAGGTAAGGTGGAATCCGTGGGAATACCGTGTGTCAGGCCGCAAAGTGCTATGATGTGTTACATGCTAGGTCAGTGTGACTTAGGATCGGGTTCCTGACATCTTTGGTATCAGAGCCTGACTGCCTGTATGATTACCAAGCCAAACTGGTCGAAGTCGTGTCTAGAAATGCTTTAGTTATGTAAGGGAATTGATTGTGGAAGGGAACGTAAGGCTCTTTTTACTCCTTATACCTTGTGCCCTTCTGATCTGAGTCAACCTCTTCCTTTCTATAGGGATTAAGAACTAGGCTTCGCTTCTTCCTATCATGGTCACGTGTTACTAATCCTTAGACTTATAAATTGATGTATTCAAGTCTCAGTTCAGTTCTAGTACTTCCGTATGTTGATAGTTGATTTCAGAACCTTGATATTGTGATGTTAAGTGGTTATGCCACCAATTTGCAGGATGTCTCAAATCTTTTGAGCATTTACATCTGTTATGTTGTCCGAGTCATCCCAGGTTTCTAAATAGTCTGATGCACTTGCAAATCTTTCTTCCCGTTCCCGATGTTTCTTTGGGCAAGTTTAACCACACTAATTGGAGAGTTGAGGTACTTTGTTGCCTCAACATATATGTTGGAGCTATTATTATGACCCCAGGTGTCTTAGAGGATCACCTAGTAATCTAACCATGTTTTGTGTTCCCAGTGTGATGATTCTGGCCGTCACTCTCGAAAGCATCTTGTGATGCCATTTAGTTAGTAGGCATTCTATTCCTGGGTTCTTGAACCCGAGATTCACCCTACTTACTTCATGTTGATAGTGTTTGCTAGTTCCTTTAGGATATTAGTAACCTTTGCGATAGTCCTCAAGGTCCGTGGTATATCATTCTTCCAATACCGTGAACTATCCTCGACAGAAGTTCTTTTGAACCAAAAGATCACAACCAGAGTGCTCTTGATGAGGTCTCGATTCTATACTGTGAACCTGCCAGTCCTTTCTCTTCTGCATGGGTTATCCGGAAGAAATATGCTGGAACTTGTTCGACATACTAATCTATGAGTCCACAACTCAGAAAATTATATATTCCTTTGAGTTGTTCTCTTTAGTTGTATTCTGACCTCCGTCTATCATTTGATAGTCAAGAGTATGCGTGCATCGTTCATCAATGCCTATTTCTCTTGTGGTTCGTCAAGCCATTCTATTCCGGAATGACTAGGAGAAATAAACTCTAGTACCTCGTCCATCTCTGGGATTGGGTCAAAGCAGTTGTATTCCGCAGATCAAAATGCCAAAACAGCTTTTGTTCTGTTATACTTTGGAGTATTACCCCTTTATGTCAGGATTGTCATGAGAATTGCACCACCTCTTATGAATTCTTGACGCAGTAATACTTCTCGCCATCATTATTCATTCCTCGGCCCCGTGTTGTTGTAACCGGAATGCCGACAAGTGAACTGTGATGTGTGAAATCAATAGTCCTAGCAATCTCGTTGCTTGGTAGTTAATGGACAATACTCTCTCTCTTAGCATGCTGGTTATTGAATCATCATCCTAAGATTGATCGTGCTACCCAGTCCTTATTTACGGTGCACTCTCCGATCAATGAGTTAGGATTGTGTCAATCCCTTGCTCTTTTGATCATATCGTCTTGCCCTGAGAAGCAAGATTGTTCCCGAGCTTAATAACATAACAGTGGTTCATGATTTTCCGGATAGGAAGTATTACCAGGTTGTTCCCTGACCATTATGTTGAGTCTGCGATCAAATGGTTTTCTTGTAAACCACCCTTTTCTCCAAGAATATGTGTTGGATACCTCCTAATTGGTTAAGCTAAACAACAACTTGGAGAGCTGGGAGATAAAAGCTTAATCCACTTAGTTCACTCCAAAGGCATATCTTGTGTGTTTGTGTGTATGTTGAAGAAAGATGATATCTTCATCAATTGATCTCCGTGATCAGTTGTTGGATCTATTGTCTTATCCAAACTTTGATTTGAGTATGGGCTATCGTCAAATCAAATCAGTACCAACGATGTTCATAATGTTGTCTTACTCGTGGTTGTTTCTTCGAGCATACATCATTATATCCTTTGGTCTGACCAATGCTATCACCGTGTTCACTTAATTGTGGAATTCCATCTATATGGAAGCCTGGATGGTTTGTTGTTGAGCCCATTGACAACATTTTCGTCTTGTCCATGATTCATGTTGAACTTCTAAGTTAGTGTTGGAAACTTTTGAAATAATTTTCTTCGTCCTAGCTCATGAAATTTATGTTTTGATGGAAGAAGTGGCTTCCTCTAATTCACATGCATATGATGCAAGTTGCCGCCGTGAATTTGAGAAAGTTTGTTTCGCTTCCTATGGAATCGTCCCAAGTCAGTCATGCATATGTGCGAAGTGTTCTGTGGTCTGGAGACTTGAAACCTTCATTCTATATAAATCCCTAGCACACCAAGCCACTAATTGATTTGTTCCAGGAAAAGAAGTTAACTGCTAATCCATGGTAATGCACAATACTTCGATATCCTCAATGATGGTTTCTACCTGAACTCGGTAGTGCTTGCCATAAGACTACTATGTGGTCATTCTTGTCTTGGACAACATGTTCACATGTATGTAGAAAAACCAGCTCATGTTTTGGAGCTTGCTATTGTAGTTCATTTCCCAAGAATCTCACAACATCATCTTGTCGATTGTGTTGCTACCTTTCTGATGTAGGGTAGGAACCCTAGAGGTCGATCTTTCACGAAAGGAGCGGATTTCGCGATGAACACGAAGAGCACGAGGGGAAAAACAAGGGGAAACAAGAGAGAATTACTAAACCAACAAGAAATAGTCACACATATGCTAGATCCTCGGGTACACAAGAGATCACACGATCCATGGTCAACTAAGGACGATACAAGTAGCACGATCTTCTCCGTGAGGAGGTCTTGAGGTTCTTCCCATGAAGGGTCTTGAATCCGCTTGGGGGATCTTCTCCGAGGAGAAAGTAACCAAGTGGATGAGCAAAGCTCTCACACAAAATATGAGCTGATCCTTCGCTGACCCTAAAAAAGAGGAGGAGAAGGTCTACATATAGTCTTAGAGGTCGAAGGGGTCCATGGGCTGTAGCCCAACACGCGAACAACACACAAGCATCGGACATCCGGGAGTTACCGATCGTCCGGAGGCTCGCGAGGGTCCGGACGTCCGGTGCTCGTCGGACGTCCGTAGATTCAGCTCGGGTGGGCTTCGGTCAGACGACCGGTCGGGGTCAGGCGTCCGGGGCGTCAATGGTACGGAGGGCTTCGGAAATCCGTAGATTCGGCTCGGGTGTGGGTGTGCCGGTCGTTCGGAGAGGGCCGGTCGTCCGGTGCCTGGAGGTCGTCGGACGTCCGTAGGTCGCCGGTCATCGGGAGCCTGGGAGTTTCGAGCTATCCTTCTTCTTGTCCATAAAGCTTGGCAGCCTCACTGTCTTTTCCATTGAGTGTAGTTGTCCGTGGCTTTCCTCCAAGCACCTGATCACACATAGGGTTTCCGCTTGAGTTAGTAGCCAAGTCTCATGCATAGAAAGTGGTAGTTTGGAGAGGAGTGAGTTCACCTTATCTTCGATAGCCTTCGCTCGGGCTCTTGTCATTGGTCCAAGTGGTGTCGTTGGATGTGTAGATGCGTCCATGGGGATGATCATAGGATGCTCCACATCATCTCCCCTCCCTTGGGAAAGATCCGACCTCGGATCAAATTCTTCATCACCATGGTAGGGTGAGAGGTCCTTGACATTGAAGATGTCGCTCACGTTGTAGTTGTCGCGTGGGAGGTCGATCTTGTAAGCGTTGTTGTTGTAGCGTGCAAGCACCTTGAAGGGTCCATCCACTTGAGCTAAATGTTTGGAATTGCGTTCGGTGGGGAAGCGGTCTTTGCGAAGGTGTAGCCACACAAGATCACCAATGTTGAAGACCATGGGTTGCTTGTTTATGTTGATCTTGGTCGCAAGTCATTGTACTTGGCGCTTGATGGTGTGCCTTGTATCTTCATGCACCTTCTTGAGGTGATTCACACGTGCACTTGCGTACATATTGATGTGCTCTTGGAGTGGTAGAGGAAGAATGTCCAATGGTGACAATGGGTTGAATCCGTAGACGGCCTCGAAGGGGGACTTGCCGGTTGTTGAGTGTCTTGCGTGGTTGTAGGCGAACTCGGCGATAGGTAGACACTCTTCCCACTCCTTGATGTTCTTCTTGATGAGCATGCGAAGTAGAGTGGATAGTGTGCAATTGGTCACCTCCGTTTGGCCCTCGGTTTGTGGATGGTACGCCATGGAGAAGAGTAGCTTGATTCCGAGCTTGGTGCATAGGGTCTTCCAAAAGTAGCTTAGGAACTTGACATCGCGGTCCGAGACAATCGTCTTTGACACTCCATGTAGACGCAATATTTCCCTACAAAAGAGATTGGCAACATGTGAAGCATCGTCTATCTTGTTGCAAGGAATGAAATGTGCCATCTAAGAAAATCAGTCCACAACAACAAATACCGAATCCTTTCCATTTCGAGTCCTAGGCCATGGGATTGAACTTTAGACTTAGCTTTGCGACATGTATATCATCAGTTGGTGAAGCGGTTGACGTCGCCAAACATCTTGGGCCAATAGTAGTTCTTGGAGAGCGTGGCGAAAGTCTTGTCGTGTCCAAAATGTCCCATTAGTCCTCCTCCATGCGATTCCTGCAAAAGCAACAAATGAAGAGAAGACTCGGGGATGCAAAGCTTGTTAGCTCTCATAAGATATCCATCTTTGATGTAATAGTGTTCCCAAGAGGTATGCGTCAAACATTTGGCATGAGGAATAGCAAAAGTAGGATCATGCTCATACAAGTATTATGTGCTCAAAGCTAATGACATCCAATGCAAGTTGAGTAACAAGCATGCATATACGGGAAAGTGCATCCGCCACAACATTTTCCTTACCTTTGATGTACTTGATGATATAAGGAAAAGACTCAATGAATTCACTCCATTTAGCATGATGCTTGTTCAACTAGGTTTGACCCTTAAGGTATTTTAGCGTTTCATGATCGGTATGAATGATGAATTCATGAGGGCGAAGATAGTGTTCCCATTTATGCAAAACTCGCACTGAAGCATATAATTCTTTGTCATAGATGGGGTAATTGAGTTGCGCTCCGGAAAGTTTCTCACTAAAGAAAGCTATGGGGCGCTTCTCTTGCTTTAACACACCTACTATGCCATTACCACTAGCATCACAATGAATCTCAAAGGGTTTGTCAAAGTTGGGTAATGCGAGCACGGGAGCATGAGTAAGCAGATTCTTAAGCTCATTGAAAGTGGTATCTTGGGATGGTCCCCAAACAAAAGGCGCATTTTTCTTGCTCAAAGCATGCAAAGGTGAAGCAATGGTGCTAAAGTCCTTCACGAATCTACGGTAGAAACCGGCTAACCCAAGGAAACTACGCACTTGTTGCAAATTGGTTGGTTGGGGCCAAGTTTTAATAGCATTGATCTAGAGTCATCAACATGAACACCCTTAGAGGAAACAACAAAACCTAAGAAAACGAGCTTATCAACGCCAAAAAGGCACTTTTCCATGTTAGCATAGAGACGCTCTTTTCGAAGAGTTTGCAAAACGGTTCGGACATGGGTGACATGATCTTTAAGAGATTTGCTGTAAACAAGGATATCATCGAAGTAGACCACAACAAACTCACCAATGTAAGGGCGAAAGACATGATTCATAAGACACATGAAAGTACCCGGTGCTTATGATAGACCCATAGGCATGACTAACCACTCATACAAACTAAACTTTGTTTTGAAAGCGGTTTTCCATTCATCACCCTCTTGTATGCGGATTTGATAGTAACCACTTTTAAGATCAATTTTGGAAAATATAGTGGCACCGCTAAGTTCATCAAGCATACCATCAAGGTATGGAATGGGATACCTATATCGAATGGTGATAGCATTTATAGGTCTACAATCGGAGCACATGTGAAAGCTACCATCTCGTTTTGGCACAAGAATGACTGGAACGACACAAGGACTCAAACTTTCACGCACATGTCCATGGTCTATGAGATGCTTTACTTGCCTTTGTATTTCTTTGGTTTCTTTGGGGTTGACATGGTAGGAAGCTTTGTTCGGAAGAGGTGCTCTGGGGATGAGGTCGATGCGGTGCTCGATGCCTCATAGTGGAGGTAGTCCCGGAGGTAGCTCGTCGGGGAAAACATCTTGGAATTCCTGCAAAAGAGAAGACAACACTAAAGGTAGAGCGTGAGAGTTGTTACCTTTTGGTGCGTCATCCTTGCACAAAAGGACATAGTGTAGGACACTAGATGGGTTCTCACACACTCCTCGTATCTCACTTTTGGTGGCAAATAGAACTAAGTTCTTCTTGTCGCTCATCGTGGAGGCACTCGATTTGGGCTTGTGGTGCTCACTCTCTTTTTGGTGGTTCGCTCTCTCACCATTCTCTCCACGATGGGTGGCTTGCTTGTCGGCGATCACTTGGCTTGCAGACATATGACGAAGTACGTACTCCTTTCCTTTCATCTTGAAGATGTAGTGGTTTGTTCGGCCGTTGTGGATGACACCTCTATCAAATTGCCATGGGCGTCCAAGAAGAAGGTGGCAAACGGTCATTGGAACGATATCACACTCCAAAGTGTCTTCGTAGGCGCCAATTTTGAAGGGGACTTGTACTCGATGCTCGACTTGGATAGTGCCGGAGTCGCTAAGCCATTGAACCTTGTAGGGATGTGGGTGCTTCGTCTTGGGCAATTGGATCTTGGAGCAAAGTTCTTCACTTGCTAAGTTATGACAACTCCCTCCATCGATGATGACCTTGACGGGACCTTCTATCGATGCCGGCCTTGGTATGGAATATGTTGCATCTTTGGTCTTCTTCTTGGTGATGTTGAAGAGTCAAGACCTTGGAGACAACTAGAGCGGGACTTGAATCTTCATCGCAAAAGACTTGTTCCTCTTCATCGTTCACTTGCCGGTGCATGGCGACTTTCTCAAGTGCTTCTGTTTCTCCTTCGCTCATGGAGTCGTATGTACCATCATCGTTGAGGATCATGGTTCGCTTGCGTAGGTCAACGCAAAGGACTTGTGGCCTCGGCCTCCACAGGTGAAGCATTTGAAGGAACTTGTCTTGATGGTCTCATCGGTTGGGGTAGATGACGATGAAGCTCTCGGCTTGAAGTTTCTCGTTGTAGGAGGATGACTTGGGGTTTACGAAGCTTTCTTGTAACTCGACTTGTCGATGTTGCCTGTAGAAGGCTTTGTTGATGTAGAAGGTGGTGGAGTCGTTGAAAGTTGGGTGTTGGAGAAGCCGTATGACTTGGATGAGAACTTGGCATACTTGAAGTCTTCTTGCACTTGACGTTCCTCTTTGGTAGCTTGATGCACTAGCTCGATGAGGTTCGAGTATGGATGGAAGTTGGTGATCTTCTTGATGGGATGATTGAGTCCATTCAAGACACGTGCCATAGTTTGCTTATCATCTTCCGTGACATTGGCTTGTATCATTGCAATCTCCATTTCCTTGTAGTACTCTTCAACGCTCTTGGTTCCTTGCTTGAGTAGTTGGAGTTTCTTTAAGAGGTCGTAGTTGTAGTAGGTAGGCACGAAGCGTGCTCTCATGACATCCTTCATTTGCACCCAAGTAGTGATGGGTGGTTCACCTCTTGCCTCACAGCGCTCGATGACTTGTTCCCACCAAATGAGGACATAGTCTTGGAACTCAAGGGATGCCATCGCGATCTTCTTCTCTTCTTCATAGTTGTGCAAGCGGAAGATTTTGTCGACCTTCAATGCCCATCAAAGGTACTCTTCGAGATCGTTGCTTCCATTGAACTTGGGCATGGTGAACTTTAGCTTGCCGTAGCGTTGCTCTTCATTGTGTTGGGGTCGGGGATGATGACGCCCATGTTGTTGAGGATTGTCCAACTCGTGTTGCTCTTGGCGAGGAGGTTTGTCAACCTCGTGTTGCTCTTGTTGTGGAGGATGTCCATTGTCTTCATGCTCTTGGTGAACTTGAGGTTCTTGTGGAGCTTGTGGAGGGGCTTGTTGAGCTCGAGGACGAACTTGAGGAACTTGACGATGAGCACGTGATTGGTAAATCCTCTCTTGAACTTATTTGCGAAGTGCTTCTTCTTGTTCACGCCGATGGTGATTGCGTGTGGCGATGGTGTGACTTGAATCTTGAAGGGCACGTTGTGCCTCAAGTGCTTGAGCTTCACGGAGTTGTTGTTCTTGGCGTTGCGCCTCGGCATCTTGTGCATCTTGGTGTAGACGCGCTCACTCTTCCTCTTCGTGTTGGCGTTGTCGTTGCCGTTCTCGTTCTTGTGCAAAGGTAGCTTGGTTTTGACGGTGTCGGTGCTCTTGAGAGTCAGTGTCGCGTAGAGGATTGAGGCTTGCTTGACTATCATTGCGCGCGACACGTCAAAGAGTGTTCGATGTCGGTGTACTTGAGCCGGAGACGTTAAAGTCGGAGTGTCGACTTGAGCGGCTCCATCTTGATGAGGACGAAGTGGAAGAAGAATGGTTGAGCAACAAAGCACAAATCTCGTCCCTTCTTGCATCATTCTCTTGCTTGTGATTGTCATGCTTGTGGTTGAAGTAGTCTCTTGTACGTTGCTCAGAGAGTCGCAAGTCGGTGGTGAGGTTGTCGATGCATTCACTCATTGATTGTTGCTCTTGATGCAAAGCACGTTGTGCACCAAAGAGGTGGTTCTTGGTGACATAGGAGTTCATGTCGTCGTATTGCCCGATGAAGAGTGGGTTGGTAGAAGTACTTGGACTATCCATCATTCCAAGAGAAATATGTGAGTGGGAGAAAGAGAAGAACATATACCAAATGTACCTTGACCGAAGTTGAAGGTGGATCAATGATCACTCCAATGTGGAACAAGGAAATAGCACAATTGGTACCAATTCTTTTCGGTTTCTCACACCTACACAAGTAAAAGCTTGTGGTGGATCTTGGTTAGGATGGTGGCACAATTTGATGCAATTGTTAGTGAGCTTCAATAATGTTGGAAAAGATTCGCAAGTTTGCAATGCAACAAGTAGACCAAGCAATATAAGGTGCATGGAAACACACACACAAAGAGATAAGTGGGGTCGTTCAACAAAGGATGAGCCAAAATGTGGAATCCACGAAAATGCTCTTGTTGCACGACAATAGAGAGACGTTAGCACGATTGCATAATAGGCGGATGCAAAGACTTGTGCACAACCTACTAAGCAAAAAAAATGCAACGACTTCTATCCCAAGTATGCTCTATGTATGGTGTTTCAATGATATGATCAAAGATGATCTAGTATGACAATCTTAATGTTGTATGATGCTATGGTTCTTGCTTAAAAGCTCTTTGCTTATCTTTCCCTTTTGCTTAAAAGCTTGTTTGGCTCCTTGTTGCTTGAGCTCTTTTCTCTTGCAATGCTTCACGAACCAAGATAGCAATTGTGTATGCGATGACAACATTGTGACACAAGAGATGATACCAAGATATGCACCAATGATGTATTATGCTATGGGAAGTATGATTGCTAATGTGCAAAAGTCACGTTGGCGGCAATACTCAAAGGCTAGTCTCGATGGGTAAGAGATGCAAAGGAGTAAGGCTATGATGGCTATCAATGTAATGGCAAGAATGATGTATCCAATACCAAGATGATGTTACCGTTCTCTCTTACGGTATGGTGTCAAAATGGTGTAGCGGTTGTAGTCGATGACGCGTCCGTGGCGAAGATGAGGGGCAGTGATGTTGATATCGAACCGTACGTAAATAGCCGAAACACAATTGGACACGGAACCGCAATTCAAATTCTCAAAGAACAAAGTTGCAAAACGAGTCAGAGTGCAAAACGGATAAGCAATGGTGGTGCTGGGGGTTTACGGTTGTCCGGTCGTCGGACGTCCGGAGGCTGTCGGACGTTCGGTGCCTAGGTGAAATTCAGGAACGGGATGAACAGCAAGGTTTCGTGATGGAGAGGTCGAAAGTCGTTGAATCTGGGCGATTTCGTGGATGGAAAAGGTGGAGACGAAAGGGAAAAGCTAGATCCACTCAAGGCAAAGCAAATCCAAGGATCAAATCCAAAAAAATTTCATCACACCAAAAAATCGCAAATAAATTTGGGGCTATTTTTGTGGGGAATTTTTGAATTAGGAACAAAATCAACAAAAACAAGACTAGAAACACAATGGGGAGGGTCCGAAATCGTGATCAACATGGCTCTAATACCTAGATGATGTAGGGTAGGAACCCTAGAGGCCGATCTTTCATGAAAGGAGTGGATTCCGCGATCAACACGAAGAACACGAGGGGAAACACAAGGGGAAACACGAGAGAATCACTAAACCAATAAGAAATAGTCACACATATGCTAGATCCTCGAGTGCACAAGAGATCACATGATCCATGGTCAACTAAGGACGATACAAGTAGCAAGATCTTCTCCGCAAGGAGGTCTTGAGGTTCTTCCCATGAAGGGGTCTTGAACCCACTTGGGGGATCTTCTTCGAGGAGGCGCTATCTCCGAGGAGAAGGTAACCAAGTGGATGAGCAAAGCTCTCACACAAAATATGAGCTAATCCTTTGCTGACCCTAGAAAAGAGGAGGAGAAGGTCTATATATAATCTTAGAGGTCGAAGGGGTACATGGGCTGCGGCCCAGCATGCAAACATCACACAGGCATCGGACGTCCGGGAGTTACCGGTCATCCAGAGGCTCGCGAGGGTCCGGACATCCGGTGCTCGTTAGACGTCCGTAGATTCGGCTCGGGTGGGCTTCGGTCGGACGTCCGGTCGGGGTCGGGCGTCCGTGGCGTCGCTCGTCCGGAGGGCTTCGGAAATTCATAGATTCGGCTCGGGTGTGGGTGTGCCGGTCGTCCGGAGAGGGTCGGTCGTCCGGTTCCTGGAGGTTGTCGGACGTTCGTAGCTCGTCGGTCGTCCGGAACCTGGGAGTTTTGAGCACTCCTTCTTGTCCATAGAGCTTGGTGTCCTCACCGTCTTGTCCGTTGAGTGTAGTTGGTCCGTGGCTTTCCTCCAAGCACCTGATCACACATAGGGTTTCCGCTTGAGGTAGTAGCCAAGTCTCATGCACAGTAAGTGGTAGTTCGGAGAGGAGTGTGTTCACCTTATCTTCGATAGCCTTCGCTCGGGCTCTTGTCATTGGTCCAAGTGGTGTCGTCGGAGGTGTAGATGCGTCCATGGGGATGATCATGGGATGCTCTGCATCACTTTCTTTTCCAGACATGCTGTCTGAAATATCCCGTTACCAACCAGATCTGAATCTCAGGCAGATATGATGGTTGGAACATACCCATCATTTGCATTTTGTTCCCAGCTAGCACCCGCCATTGTGCCATATTACTATAGTCTGCCTTTTCAGTAATTGTTATTCAAGATCATCTTCAAAAGTGGGCTTACCCTGGGCCATATCCGTTCTCGATGATAAGCAGAAATCATCCATCGCGTTGTCTTCAACCAGGTAGTCCACATCATCCATTCGAATCCGGATATGCCATTCCTTTGAACTACGCCAAGCGATCGATTGTGATTTGCCTTAGGCTGGTATAAAGAGTTTCAATGATCTAGGTATCAAAAGTAATTCTTTTTGCCATTTAAGAGAATAATTATGCGAGTCACCTCTCCAAGGTGCCCCGTTATAGGATCATGGTAATTGTTTCCTTGCTACTTTGAAACCCTTGTCAAATTGTTTCTTCCGTCCCTCCTGATGCATGTTTTGCCTCTTAGCTCTAGAGATGTTTATACGTCTCATTCCGTGAGTTGATCTTGTGATCATTGAGATGATCCTAAGTTGCTCGAACCTCAAGAAGTTCGATTCTTCTAAAATTCTCCCTCTCTTCTCGTTGTCATGTTGGATGGAGTTCTCAGAGCAAGACGTCGAGACAAAGATGATGATCGAATCAACGTTCTTATGATTTGCAACCTAGATCATGAAGATTGTGTTAGCTTGTGTCCCCTCTGTCTTCTTACCTCACGTCTTTAATCTCGCGACGAGATTCTTATTTAGTGGGGGTGAGTTGTCACAGCCCTTGAATTGCTAGTAGTTAGTTGCATCTGTGAGCATCCATGCATCATGTTAAATTCAAATTAATTTGAATTGGGGATGTTGAAACCCTAGAACCAAATGAATTCAACTACGGTCAAAATTAAATCTTTTCAATGAACCCAAAATGCCCTTCACTAATGTCCATCATTTTTGAATTGGTCTAGAACGTCTGCCAAAAATGGTGCACACTTCTCTAGGACACTCTGGATTTTTGAATTAAAGCATAACTATTTGAATTTGGACATTTAAATTCTATAAAATATTTTAAATGTCCAAATAATCTTGAAGGTAAATGAGGGATGTTGGAAATAATCCAAACAGTTCCCACAAATATTTTCAGGATTTTTGAACATGCTCTGGCATTTTTAATAAAGCCAAAACAATTACAGAAAATTAGAAAATAGAAACTAGAATGAAGGAAAGATAGAGAAAGAGTTTACCTGGGCTTCTTACCTGCAGCAGAGCCAGCCCAGCTCCTGTTCTGTCCCAGCCCACCAGGGGCTCGCCGGTCTTCTTCCTCCTTTGACAGAAGGATAGAGGCGCATCGCCACAGCCCGCCGGCACACGCCTCGCCAACTCCTGCCTAGCTGCCTGCGTCCCCGATGCCCTGGATGTCTCTGGCTCCGCCACGCAGCTCTCCAGCCATGTCCCCTCTCTCCCTGGACCTCCTCCCCCTCCTCCGCTCTCTCTTCCATGCAACCGCCGTGAGCACGCAAGAGCGCCGTCATCGTTCACCTTAGCCACCGTGCACCCCAGGCTTCACCGATGGGTCACATAACATTGCCGGACTCTTCTTTATATTCACGACGATACAGGCAATCGGAGAAGGCCACAGTCGACCACAACATCGCAATCTTCTTCCTCTACCCCGATGACCACTCTCGTCTGATTTGCGTCGCCCAGAGCTTCCCCGTCCATGCTGTTTGCTCCACCGGAATCCCTGTGAGCTTCCGCGTCGAACCCCTCTTATCCCTCTCTCGTTCCCGCTAGCTAGCCTCGCTCCCAACCATGGTCGTGAGCTCATCACCGCCATCCATGTCATCGCCGTCGTTGCAGAGGACAAACCTCACGTCCGAGCCCGCATACATGATCCCCGCGTTGCTACGAACCTAAAACGCAGCCAAGCTAGCTCCCTTTCGTGCTGCAGCGCCGTGCCCGCACAAGCCTGACCTGCTACCGCCGCAAACCTCATCGTCGGTGCCGATTCCGGCGACCCCCACGACCAAATCCACTGTTGCTCAATGCGGGCAAGCAAGGGCTATGCCCTGGTGCCCTCAGCGTGCCAAGCCGATACCTCTAGTGCAAGTCCGGCGTGCCCTCACCGTGTCCTGTGGTCACCGCCGGCTGGTCTCCGACATGATCGTGGCGCTGTCATTAGCCACCGATGACCCAGTTAATTAACCCCCTCTCTCACTGACATATGGGCCCCATGCCCTAATTAACTCAGGATTTATTTCCTGCTTAGTTTAGATTAACCTAGCCAGCCCCACATGTTTGTTTGACCCTGCCACGTTAGTGTTGACCTGGCCCCACTGATCAGCGTCTAATCCTGCCCTGTCACACTGACGTGCTGGACCCACAGGTCAGGTTTGACCTAGAACGGTCTGTTGACTAGGTGACGTCAGTATGACTTAATGCTGATGCAGTAATCACTTTTCTGGATTTTAAATAAATCTAAACGATTTATTTATTTTCAGAACATATCCTAAACTTCTAAAAATCATAGAAAATAAACCGTAACTCCAAATGAAATTATTTATATATGAAAAATGATCAGAAAAATCTAATCTTTCCATCTGTACCATTTTCATGCATGTTAGAACAACTTATGGATGCTGTTTAGGACAAATCATATAAATGGCATATGAACTTTCACATATGGAGTTTGAATTTGAATTTAGTGTTCAAACCAACTCCATTTAAATCATTGCTAGCTGCATTAGCTCAAATCAAAACATATTGCCATGTCACATTCAGGCATCATATTGTTGCATTGTATTGATTGTGTTCCCTCTTATTTGCCAGTGGTTGTTCCCCCTCGGACATATGTTCCGGCGATGAGTTCGATGACACTAAAGAGCTATATCATGTTCAGAAGTACTAGGCAAGCAAAACCCCCTTGTTCATTCCGATACAATCCCACTCTCTCGCTTCTGCTCTCTTTTACTACATTAGGAAAACAACGCTTCAAGTGTTACCTGCTGCGGTAGTTGAACCCCTTTCCTCTGCATGACCTGTCATTGTCGCAGTAAATAGATGAAACCCACTAGCATGAGTAGGGGTTGTTTGAGCCCTGATGTGTCTACTCATTCATTCTTGTTGTCATGCCTGCTACTGCTTAGAGTTGATTAAGGTCTGATTCATAAGGGATGAATTGGAATGTGGTGAACATGTCCTACTATTGAGAGCTAAGTGTGTGAACACGATTTGGTAAAGGTAGCGGTGAGAGGCCATGTAGGAGTACATGGTGGGTTGTCTCATTGAAACCGTCCTCAGGAACTAAGTTTTGTGTTTGTGATGCATGAACAACTACTACCACGCATTGGAATGCTTAAGTGCCCCTCTCGACTTATTAATCGCCTTGATCTCTGTCCAGGAGTTGCAACTAGTTTTTGGTGTTTGTAGTATGTTGGAGGCCGTGCGCAACGCTGACCAGAGGGGTGGGATGTGATGCGGTAGGCATGTGGCCCGGTGTACCGAGTCGCCCATTTGGTGACCCGGGAACCCTGTACACATCATTTGGGGCCGTTGAGGACACCATGGCCGGATCTCCTTGCGGATGGAACCGGAATAGGCGATAAACCTGGACTAGAGACTTGTGTGGTTAGTCAGGTCGTGGCCGACTCCCTCGCCAGGCTTCCGCTTGAAGGTTGCCAAGATACACGGCGTGTACATGGTGGTCAGTGGCGTGAGCGTGTGTGAAGAAGTACACCCCTGCTGGGTTATAAATGATCTATCCGAATAGCCGCGTCCGATAAGTGAAAGTGGATACGCTAAAATGTGCAAGATAAGCGTGAGTGCTATGGATGGCGTTCTCATAGGGAGACGGGCGGATCCATAGTGGTGTATTGATTTGGTGAATATGTGGACTCGTGTGCGCCACCTCAAAAGAGTTACTTGCAGACGTAGTTCAAGATAGCCACTGAGTCAAAGTTGGCTTGCTACAGTTAAACCCCACTATCCCTTTGTTGATACTGATGCATATGTATCTAATTCTGACGTAAGTCTTGCTGGGTACATCTATACTCATGTTTGCTTAATTTATGTTTTTGTAGAGAGACTTCACTCTCACTAGTAGATCCATGTGGACTTTGATGTTTAGCTTGTTACCTCAGCTACGATCTTGTACCTTGGGAAGGTAGTGTAGATAGTCAGGCTTCTCAGCCTTTTCCATTTGTAGTTGTTTGTACTCAGACATGTTATGCTTCCGTTGCCTATATGCTCTGTATGTTGGGTCATGTGACCCATGTTTGTAATATCTGACTCTTCGGAGTCTTATGAATAAATACTTTGAGTCATAGAGTTTTTTTGTGATGCCATGTTGTATTTGCACATATCAGGCATATTGTGTGTATGTTATTGAAATGCTTGGTATGTGGGATCCGACAACCTAGTTGTTTATTCTTGGTAGCCTCTCTTACTGGGAAATGTCTCCTAGTGCTTCCACTGAGCCATGGTAGCTTGCTACTGCTCCGGAACACTTCAGCTGGCCAGCATGTGTCCTTCGTTCCTGTGTCTATCCCTTCGGGGAAATGTCACGCGTTGTTCCTTTAAGTCCTTGTAGCTTGCTACGACTTGGGTTCACACGTTGATGACCGACACGTTCGTTGCTGGGTCATGTATGCCTGTCCCTGTAAGTTAGTGCCACTTTGGGTTTACGACTAGTCATGTAGGCGCGGGTTCTCTATCATGTTGATGATGGCGACACTATCATATACGTGAGCCAAAAGGCGCAAACGGTCCCGGGCCAGGTAAGGTGGAACCCGCGGGAATACCGTGCATGAGACCGCAAAGTGATATGATGTGTTACATGCTAGGTCGGTGTGACTTAGGATCGGGTTCCTGATAGCTTTGGTATCAGAGCCTGACTGCCTGTAGGATTACCAAGCCAAACTGGCCGAAGTCTTGTCTAGAAATGCTTTAGTTATGTAAGGGAATTGATTGTGGAAGGGGACGTATGGCTCTTTTTACTCCTTATACCGTATGCCCTTCTGATCTGCGTCAACCTCTTCCTTTCTATGGGGATTAAGAACTAGGCTTCTCCTCTTCCTTTCTACTGTATTCCAACTTTTCAATGGCAAAAACTCATCAAAGAAAACCATAGAGCCATCAAAACAAGCACATAACGAAAAGAAAGCAGAATCTGTCAAAAACAGAATAGTTTGTAGCAATCTGGATATTTCGAATAATTCTTTAACTCCAAAAACTCTGAAAAATTAGGACGTCCTGTGAAATTTGCATATTAATCTACGTCAAAAGGAATTGGTATTTTATCACTCTGTGGTTAAAATGAATATTATTTTCGCGAGTGCAAAAGTTTATGTTTTTTTCCAGCAAGATCAAACAACTATCACCCAAGAAGATACTAAAGGCTTTACTTGGCACAAACACTAATTAAAACACAAAAAACACAATCATAATAGTAGCATAATTGTGCTAACACTCAAGAACAAAAGGTGAAAAGCAAAAATAAATTTTATTCATTGGGTTGCCTCCCAACAAGCGCTATAGTTTTACGCCCTTAGCTAGCCATAAAGCAAGGATCTATGTTTTGTCATCTTTGTTTCGAGATCCATCAGATGCCCTCATGATTGATTCATATGGTGGCCTAATTATTGTTCTAGGGAAGTGTTCCATACCCTTCCTCAAAGGAAATTGGAACTTAATATTGCCTTCTTTCATAGCAATCACGACACCGATAGTGCATAAAAACGGTCTACCAAGAATAATTGGACAAGACGAGTTGCAATAAATATCAAGAACAATAAAATCTATGGGCACATAATTCCTATTTTCAAGAATAAGAACATCATTAATTCTTCCCATAGTGTCTGGGGAAACGACACCTATGGGATCACTGGGATCCCTTTTTGCTACGGTTGGCGGGCGCGAGGTTGTGCAAAGAGCGGGTCTAGAAGCCAGCACGAGGATCGTTTACCCAGGTTCGGGCCGCGAGGATGCGTAATACCCTAGTCCTGATTTGGTGTATATTTGAGTGTTCTTGAGTTCTTGAACTAGCTATGATGCATACATCATCCAAAAAATCCGAATCCTTCTCCAGTACGCCTTGGACCTCCTTTTATAGTTAGAAGGGGCTGCCACAGTGGCACACAGGAGGTGGAAAGGTATACAGTAATCGAATCTATCTCCTGGCACCGTAGGACAAACACATTTAATGCGCTGCCAACGTGCCCTTCTTGATTTATTGGGGACGGCAAGGAAGCTCGTCCCAGCTGTCGCCGCCTCGCCTGGCTTGGACGTGTGTCCGAACTGACGAGGCGTGTAGTGCCATGTTGGCTGGCTGCTGAGTTGGTGCGGTGGCTGAATCTTCACAAAGATCTGCATGCTACCACGCAGGTGCTTGTTGAGTCGGCCAAGAGGCCACTCGTCGCCACGTAGGTGCCTGCCTAGCTGGTGGGCTAGTAGCTGCATGGGAACGGTGGTGGAGTCTTGGCAGACGTGGGCCTAGCTGCGGCCCCGTGGATGTTTTCGGCAAGAGTCTTGCCTGGGCCACGGCAAGGGTCTTGCCGTGACATCTTGGTCATCCCCGGCAAGGGTCTTGCCGGGGGTCTCATGGGTATTCTTGGCAAGGATCTTGCCGAGGATCGTCGTCTTCTGGTCATCATCTAGTCTCGTGTGCTTCTGGTTTCCACAAAGATCTTCATGCCACCATGCATGCACTTCTTGAGCCTTGGTTTCAATGCTGTCGATGGCGTCGGAACTCACAGGCTCAAGGGTGGCTACGATGTTGGTGTTGGGCAAGTTGCCTAGACAAGGTTCTTGCCGGGGCTGCTGTAACGCCCCAGATATAACTTGCCCAATTTGTACTCCAACTCTTGCCGTTTCCGGCGTTAAGTTATATTTATTTCTCGGGTTCAGGTCTTTGTCTCCGTGTGTTGTTTTCGTTTTCATGCATCTCATATCATGTCATCATGTGCATTGCATTTGCATGCGTATTCGTCTCATGCATTCGAGCATTTTCCCCGTTGTCCGTTTTGCATTCCGGCGCTTCGTTCTCCTCCGGTGGCCATTTCTAGCTTTCTTTCGTGTGTGGGGATTAAACATTTCCGGATTGGACCGGGACTTGCCAAGCGGCCTTGGTTTACTACCGGTAGACCGCCTGTCAAGTTTCGTATTATTTGGACTTCGTTTGATACTCCAACGGTTAACCGAGGGACCGAAAAGGCCTCGTGTGTGTTGCAGCCCAACACCCCTCCAATTTGGCCCAAAACCCACCAAACTCTGCTCCATGTCCTAGAGCGTTCGATCACGATCGCGTTGCCGAAAACCGCACCTCATTTGGACTCTCCTAGCTCCACTTATGCCTATAAATAGCCCCCCCCCCCCGTTTTCGGATCTCTCTCCCTCTCCGAAACCCTAAAAATCCCCTCACCCCGGCCGGACATTGTCCGACCCGGCCGGACGCGTCCGCCGCCGCCCCCACGCCCAATCGCCGCCTGCCACGTGGGCGTGCGCCCACATCCCCGCCGCCAGGCCCGGGAGGCCCGTGGCCGGGCCCCGAGGCCCACGCCGTCGCCCGGCTCCCTCTTCCCCGCGCCCGACCTCCTCCTCCGACGCCGGCGAGGCTCCGCCACCGAAGCCGCCCCGCTCCGGCAGCCCCCCCGCGCCGACCGTCGCGAGCTCGCCGCCCGCCGCCCGTCGCCGCTCGCCGCCCGCCGCCCCCGCCGCGCCTCGCCTCGATTCCTCTGCCGCCACCCGCGCTCCTCGCCGCCGCCTGGGCGCACCGGCGACCGCGCCCTCTCGCCGGACTTCGCCGGCCGGGTCGCCGGCTCCGTCCCGCACCGCCACCGCCGTCGGCCATCGCCGGCCTCCTCAGCCCCGGGCCGGATCTGATCCGGGAGTGGGATCAGATCCACCCACTCCCCGATCCAAACACAGCCCCGCCGCCCGGATCCCGCCGTCCCGGGATACCCTCGTCCCGTTGACTTTTTGCAGAGGGTATAAATTTCGTCTAAGTCCTGAAATCTGCAGATCCATATGCCCATGTTCGCGGCCCCGTAACTTTGCATCCGTAGCACCGATTCATGCAAATAGCATATCAAAATGTTCGTCTTGACGAGTACATCATTTTATTCCATTGCATCATTTTCATTTGAGCTCATATTGATGCCCGAAATGCTGTTAGAAGGAGGCTTCGTGAGTTATTTGTCAGATCTGCTACTTCATCTTAGACTTTTGTCATTTTTGCCATGATTATTGTGTGCATGATATGCCTGTGAGTCCTTCATATGTTTTGTTAAGGATTTTGTCTTCTTTCCAGAGGTGCAACCCATGCATTTTTAGGATGTGTGTGGTGACTTGTGCAAGCTTGCAAAGTGAGGCACCCGGTAAATCTGTTTTCAGGGACTTAGTAGTTTTCACTAAGTCTGGGATTATTTAGTTCATGATGCCATATGTTCGTGTTGTTTCCTAGTGATCCGTGCCTCTTTTGAGGATGATCAGTAAGGGAGTTTTGTTAACATTGTAGTTCTCTATCCGTCCATGTCTTTGTTTGCAATTATGGAGCACGCTAGCTTGAGTTAATCGAGCTCTACTTTTGCTTCATTGTGAATCTGGGCAGATCGTCAACTTGTTTGTGTCTTTGCCGATGTTATTGTAGTTGATCCGTGCATGCTATGCCATTGTTATTGCCATGTCTAGCTTGAATTTTATGCCTTCTTAATGGATGTATGCTTTCCTTGCCATGACTTGCACCGTGGTGAGTGCATCGAGCTCGTTTACGTGCCTTCGTGAGTTATATTTCAGCATGTCTCAGTTTTCACTAAGTATGAAAACTGATTGTGTTTTAGCTATGTTCGTGTGCCCGTTAGTATATTTTGTGAACCCTTTTGGCCCCAGGTCACTTGGGGTCTTTTGTTAAGCTTCTTGAGTATCTCCATGCCATGTTCTTACTTCTCTTAATCAGGTCATGTATCATGTTGTTTTGCTGCTCCGAAGAGGGCTTCGTGATCTGAAATTTCAGACAAGTGTTAATTTCACTAAGTCAGGAATCAGCTTTGCATTTGCGTTTTTGCCATGCTTGTTTGAACCTCCTAATGGATGAATTGGCCGTAGCTCAGTGCCAGACTTTTGTTAAGAATCTTGTTTGCATCCCTGCCATGTATTTTCTTGTCATGTTTGGTGGCTGTAGCATGTTCATTTCATTGCATTTAGATGCCTACTTGCTGTAAATCGCAGACCGGTGTCATTTTTGAATCGCTTGCCATTTCCAAACCGTAACTCCGATTCCGGCGTTCTTTACATCGTTTTCAAGCGATTTCATCTCATCTTTCCAGTGGCACCCTTGGAATTCCAAGATGAGGCCAGGTTCATGCATTTCCTGTCATATCTTGCATTTTGCATCCCGCATCGCATCCCGCATAGCATATCATCATTTCATCATATTGCTTGGTCTTGCACATGGTTGATTGTATCCTTGTTGTTTGTTTGTATTGTTTGGGTAGAGCCGGGAGATGAGTTCACTAACGAGGAGCCCGTTGAGTTTGCTCTTGAGGATCCAGTCAACTCTGACAACTGTGCAGGCAAGATGATCACACCCTCGAAATCACTACTATCTTTGCTATGCTAGTTTGCTTGCTCTTTTGCTATGCCAATGCTATGATGCCTACCTTTTGCTTGTCAGCCTCCCAAATTGCCATGTCAAGCCTCTAACCCAACTTTGTCCTAGCAAACCGTTGATTGGCTATGTTACCGCTTTGCTCAGCCCCTCTTATAGCATTGCTAGTTGCAAGTGAAGATTGGAGGCCGTTCCTTGTTTGAACATCTTTTATTTACTTGTTGGGATATCATTATATTGCCATGTGATCTTATTGCACCTATATACTTGGTAAAGGGTGGAAGGCTAGGCCTCTCGCCTAGTGTTTTGTTCCACTCTTGCCGCCCTAGTTTCCGTCATATCGGTGTTATGTTCCCAGATTTTGCGTTCCTTATGCGGTTGGGTTATAATGGGAACCCCTTGACTGTCCGCCTTGAATAAAACTCCTCCAGCAGTGCCCAACCTTGGTTTTAACATTTGCCACCTAGCCTTTCCCTTGGGTTTCGCAGACTCAAGGGTCATCTTATTTTACCCCCCCCCCCGGGCCAGTGCTCCTCTGAGTGTTGGTCCAACCTAGAGCACCGTGCGGGGCCGTCCCTCGGCAACATGGGTTACGTTGGCTCCCGTACGCTTAGCTTATCCGGTGTGCCCTGAGAACGAGATATGTGGAGCTCCTATCGGGATTAGTCGGCACAGCGGGTGGTGTTGCTGGACTTGTTTTACCATTGTCGGAGTTGTCTTGAATTACCGAGATACCCAGTCTGATCGGAACGTCTTGGGAGGAGGTCTATTCCTTCGTTGATCGTGAGAGCTTGTCATGGGCTAAGTTGGGACTCCCCTGCAGGGATTGAACTTTCGAAAGCCGTGCTCGCGGTTATGGGCAGATGGGAATTTGTTAATGTCCGGTTGTAGATAACTTGAACCTTAATTAATTAAAATAAATCAACTGAGTGTGTTACCGTGATGGCCTCTTCTCGGTGGAGTCTGGGAAGTGGACACGGAGTTGGAGTAATGTTTGCGCAGGTTGTTCCTCTAGATTCTCGCTCGTGCTTCGCTTTCTCTTCTCGCTCTCTTTTGTGAATAAGTTAGCCACCGTATATGCTAGTCGCTTGCTGCAGCTCCACATATTTTTGCCTACCCTTCCTTTAAGCTTAAATAGTCCTGACCGCGAGGGTGCGAGATTGCTGAGTCCCTGTGGCTCACAGATACTATAACTCCAGATGCAGGTCCAGGTGATTCCGCTCCAGGTGACGAGTATGAGCTCAAGTGGGAGTTCGACGAAGACTCTCAACGATACTACGTGTCTTTTCCTGATGATCAGTAGTGGTGCCCAGTTGGGGGTGATTGGGACCGTTGTCGCTTGTTGGGTTTTTCTTCTATTTTGGCGCCGTAGTCGGGCCATGAGTGTTTTGGATGATGTAATGTTATTTATGTACTTTGATGTGACGTGGCGAGTGTAAGCCAACTATGTTCTTCCCTTTATTATTCATATTACATGGGATGTTGTGAAGATTGCCTAACTTGCGACATATGCCTTCAATGCGATTATGTCTCTAAGTCGTGCATCAACACGTGGGAGCTATAGTCGCATCGAGGGTGTTACAGCTGCGGAGGCTGCCACGGCAAGGGCCTTGCCGTGGGAGTCCACCTCGCCCCTCTGCTCTTCATGTTTCTGTCTTGGCGTTGTTCTGGTTGTCTTGTGGCTTTGCTTCCTTCCTCTGCCCCGCTAGGTGTGGCCGTAGGCGCGGCTCCAACTGCCCGCGCACAAGTAAAGGGGTACAAAATAGGACCCCCTCCTTTTGTGCACCGACAGGAGCCCCTGGGCCTGGGCCATACATAAGCGCGACGCATTGTTGGGCTAGGCCCAAAACTGTGTGCGGGCATGCGGGGCCGAGTTTTACTACCGTAACTCCCTCGCCCGTCGCACTTCCCCATGATCCGCGTTGAATGCACAACGTGGGGGTCATGCGTGGGGCAGTTGCTGCCCTCATGCGTCACATCACAGTAAATGGTAAAGAGGTGGCCTGCGCCTTTCCCAAAAAAGGGAGGAAAATGTAGGGGCATGGCTCATTTACCAAGTGGACTCGGGCCACGGCCTTCAAGGTGCCCGCGCTACACGGTCATGGGGTGGAATGTGGTTGCTTTAGTCGTCCTCTTGATTCCGGTTCGCTTGCCACATGTCCTTCATGCCCCGAGGAGGGTAGGTGGTGGACGCGGAGGGAACAGGACATAATGTTGAGGTGGGAAAACTGGGTCGTCGCTGATTGGAGCAGCGGGTCGGCCCCGATTCCCCGCGCCTCTTGGCGGCCGGATTGGTCGAGCGGGGCGGCCGAGCCTCGGCGCCGCCCCTTTATAAGAGGGAGGGGAGGTGGACAGCATCCTTCAATCCTTCAGTTTTCATATCCTCCGCCTCGACTCCTTCCTTCCCTTGGTCATGGCGAGAGGGCGTGCTGGTGCTCTGACGGCGGCGACGAGGGCCTCCGCTCGACAGCATGCCCTTCCTTCCCAAGAGCTCATGGCGGCGGAGCCGACCGCGAGAGGGAGAGGGAGGGGGCGAGGCCGAGGCCATCGTGGCGCTCGGGGAGGAGGAGGATGGGGCAGCACACCGGCTTCGCCTCCGCCTGCGTCCCTTCCAATGGAGGGCCATGTCGGAGACCAGCCCGACGAGTTTTACGACAGGCTGCGTGGGCCTGCGTGCGGCCGTCTTCGTCTCCCCACTCCGTTTGCTCGGTAGATGGAGCTTGATCCGCCTCAGGCTCTAGGGCTGCACATGAGGGGCTGCGGGAATGGCAGCATGCAGGTCGACGTCGATCTCCCAGCCTCTCATGTTATGTATCTCCGCCGTGGATGGAAGACCTTCACCCGTGCCCATAGCCTGTCGGAGGGGCTCGTCCTCCAATTTAAATTGATGGAGGACGGCCTGGTCTCCGTCAAGGTCTTCGGGCTCTTGGGAACTCGCTTAAGGTGTTGTGCGGAGAGCTCCTCTGACGGCGAACCCTCCTCCTTGAGCGGGAGTGACGAGGAGGACAACGACAACAACGACGAGGGCGTCAGGCGGGAGGACATCGAATCTGTCTCCAACTGACTGTGCTGCCCCCTCCCTCGGCCCCGCGCCCTGCTGAGGGTCTTCCTCGTCAAGCTCTCCATCGGCGCGCTCCCTGCCGTTCTCCTTTTGCCTTCACCTGCCGCACCTAGGAGGAAAGGGGCAAGAACGGAGATCACGAGGAACCTATCTTTTTCCTTAAATTGTAGGCACTTGCAAATCTTAATTTCTATATAATGTAATCTCTCGAGCCCATGCTTGTATCCTGTAACCTTTGTACTTGCATCGACATATTAATGAAAAAGTCTAGTCCTGCCGGTAACTAGTACACGTGTACGTTCGTGCGGAGGCGAAATGCCTTCCTAGTGTAAATAAATGAGTCCTTCCGGCAAGCCTCCTTGCCGGTGCCCCTTGCGCCTACCGGAGAATCACATCTGCCAGGCTACAGACAAAGGGCCCAGCCCCTCGTCCACCTCTTTTTGACAAGGGTCACCACGACCATTCTGACCGAAGCAGCGTTCGAGTCGGAGATGGGAGCCCCCGAGTCCTTAAATATGAGTGGCGAGGTTTTCTAATGCACAAGTCACATGTTACAAATATGAATGGGCAAGAGGTAAACTTTATCTGTTTGGTTTGCTGGGGATCGCCGTGCCGGGCGGTCTTTTCAACTTCCTGCCGAAGCCGGGTCCTCGACGGGATCGCGCATCTTTGCCGTGACTGGAAAGAAGAGAGGACAAAATCACGAAACCTCAGTTCTTCACTAACATTTACTAGAACCAAAAAGCAGTACAATACCCTGTACAAGCATGCATATACGTTTATACACAAACATGGAAATCGATAGGAAACTATACATACTAAGGGAATCCTTTTCCCTGACTGCGCACAGGGTCTGCGCCTGGCTCCGTACATAGGGTTACATGCCTCGGCGGCAAGGCTAGTACGAAACAGGGGTCGCCGGGGCTCCCGCCAACCAGGCCTTAGGGGTAAAACTTGCGAAGGTGTTCAATATTCCAGGTGTTGCTCACCGGAATGCCATCTTCAGTCTCCAAGCGGACTGCGCGAGGCCTGGTGACTCGTATTACCCGATAAGGGCTTTCCCACTTCGGCGTTGATACATCTCCAACGTATCTATAATTTTTGATTGCTCCATGCTATATTATCTACTGTTTTGGACATTATTGGGCTTTATTATCCACTTTTATATTATTTTTGGGACTAACCTATTAATCGGAGGCCCAGCCCAGAATTGCTGTTTTTGCCTATTTTAGGGTTTCGAAGAAAAGGAATATCAAACGGAGTCCAAACGGAATGAAACCTTCGGGAACATGATTTTTGGAACAAACAAGATCCAGGAGACTTGGACCCTACGTCAAGCAACCAACAGGGAAGCCACGAGGTAGGGGGGCGCGCCTACCCCCCCAGGCGCGCCCTCCACCCTCATGGGCCCATTGTCGCTCCACCGACGTACTCCTTCCTCCTATATATACCTACGTACCCCCAAACAATCAGATACGGAGCCAAAAACCTAATTCCACCGCCGCAACCTTCTGTATCCATGAGATCCCATCTTGAGGCCTGTTTTGGAGCTTCGTCGGAGGGGGCATCGATCACAGAGGGCTTCTACATCAACACAATAGCCTCTCCAATGAAGTGTGAGTAGTTTACTTCAGACCTTCGGGTCCATAGTTATTAGCTAGATGGCTTCTTCTCTCTTTTTGGATCTCAATACAATGTTCTCCCCTCTCTTGTGGAGATCTATTCGATGTAATCTTCTTTTTGCGGTGTTTGTTGAGACAGATGAATTGTTGGTTTATGATCAAGATTATCTAAGAACAATATTTGAATCTTCTCTGATTTCTTTTATGTATGATAGGTTATGTTTGCAAGTCTCTTCGAATTATCAGTTTGGTTTGGCCTACTACATTGATCTTTCTTGCAATGGGAGAAGTGCTTAGAGTTGGGTTCAATCTTGCGGTGTCCTTTCCAAGTGACATTAGGGGTAGCAAGGCACATATTGTATTGTTGCTATCGAGGATAACAAGATGGTTTTTTATCCTATTGCATGAATTTATCCCTATACATCATGTCATCTTGCTTAAGGCGTTACTCTATTTTCATGAACTTAATACTCTAGATGCATGCTGGATAGCGGTCGATGAGTGGAGTAATAGTAGTAGATGCAGGTAGGAGTAGGTCTACTTGTCTCGGACGTGATGCCTATACACATGATCATACCTAGATATTCTCATAACTATGCTCAATTCTGTCAATTGCTCAACAGTAATTCGTTCACCCACCGTAAAATACTTATGCTCTTGAGAGAAGCCACTAGTGAAACCTATGGCCCCCGGTTCTATCTTCATCATATTAAATCTTCCAATACTTAGTTATTTCCTTTGCTTTTATTTTACTTTGCATCTTTGTCATAAAAATACCAAAAATATTATCTTATCATATCTATCAGATCTCACTCTTGTAAGTGACCGTGAAGGGATTGACAACCCCTTATCGCGTTGGTTGCGAGGAGTTATTTGTTTTGTGCAGGTACGAGGGACTCGCGCGTAGCCTCCTACTTGATTGACACATTGGTTCTCAAAAACTGAGGGAAATACTTACGCTACTTTGCTGCATCATCCTTTCCTCTTCAAGGAAATCCAACGCAGTGCTCAAGAGGTAGTAAGAAGATTTCTGGCGCCGTTGCCGGGGAGTCTACACAAAAGTCAACATACCAAGTACCCATCACAACCCTTATCTCCCGCATTACATTATTTGCAATTTTCCTCTCGTTTTCGACTCCCCACTTCACCCTTGCCATTTTATTCGCCCTCTCTCTCTATCCTCCCTCTCTTTCTCCATTTGCCTCTTTTTGCCAGCTTGCTTTTTGTTTGCTTGTGTGTTGGATTGCTTGCTTGTCATGATGGCTCAAGATAACACTAAATTGTGTGACTTTACCAATACCAACAACAATGATTTTATTAGCACTCTGATTGCTCCTCTTACCGATGCTAAATTTTGTGAAATTAATGCCGCTTTGCTGAATCTTGTCATGAAAGATCCGTTTTCCGGCCTTCCTAGTGAAGATGCCGCTACCCATCTAAATAGCTTCGTTGATTTGTGTGATATGCAAAAGAAGAAAGATGTGGACAATGATATTGTTAAGTTGAAGCTATTTCCTTTTTCGCTTAGAGATCGTGCCAAAGCTTGGTTTTCGTCTTTGCCTAAAAATAGTATTGATTCTTGGAACAAGTGCAAAGATGCTTTTATCTCTAAGTATTTTCCTTCCGCTAAGATCATCTCCCTTAGAAACGATATTATGAATTTTAAGCAACTTGATCATGAACATGTTGCACAAGCTTGGGAGAGGATGATACTAATGATACATAATTGCCCTACTCATGGTTTGAATTTGTGGATGATTATACAAAAAATTTATGCCAGATTGAATTTTGCTTCTAGAAATCTTTTAGATTCAGCCGCGGGAGGCACTTTTATGGGAATCACTTTAGGAGAAGCTACTAAACTCCTAGATTATATTATGGTTAATTATTCTCAATGGCATACTGAAAGATCTACTAATAAAAAGGTGCATGCGATAGAAGAAATTAATGTTTTGAGTGGAAAGATGGATGAACTTATGAAATTATTTGCTACTAAGAGTGTTTCTTCTGATCCTAATGATATGCCCTTGTCTACTTTGATTGAGAATAATAATGAATCTATGGATGTGAATTTTGTTGGTAGGAATAATTTTGGTAACAACGCATATACAGGAAATTCTAATCCTAGGCCTTATCCTAGTAATCCCTCTAATAATTATGGTAATTCCTACAACAATTCTTATGGAAATTATAATAAGATGCCCTTTGATTTTGAATCTAATATTAAAGAATTTATTACTTCACAAAAGAATTTCAATGCTTTGATTGAAGAAAAATTGCTTAAAGTTGATGATTTGGCTAGGAACATTGATAGAATTTCTCTTGATGTTGATTCTTTAAAGCTTAGATCTATTCCTCCTAAGCATGATATCAATGAGTCTCTCAAAGCCATGAGAATTTCCATTCATGAGTGCAAAGAAAGAACCGCTAGGATGAGTGCAAAGAAAGATGCCTTTATAAGAGCGTGTTCTTTTAGTTCCTATGAAAATAAAGATGAGGATCTAAAAGTTATTGATGTGTCCCCTATTAAATCTTTGTTTTGCAATATAAATCTCGATAATGATGGTACTGAATAGGATCCACCTTTACCTAGAAGGCGTTCCAAAAATTCAGAGTTTTTAGATGTTGATGCTAAATTTGATTAAAGTGGGATTGAAGAAATTAAAACGCTAGATGTTGCTAAACCCACTATTTTGGATTTCAAGGAATTTAATTATGAAAATTGCTCTTTGATTTATTGTATTTCCTTGTTGCAATCCATGCTAAATTCTCCTCATTCTTATAGTCAAAATAAAGCGTTTACTAAACATATCGTTGATGCCTTGATGCAATCTTATGAAGAAAAACTTGAGTTGGAAGTTTCTATCCCTAGAAAACTTTATGATGAGTGGGAACTAACTATTAAAATTAAGATTAAAGATCATGAATTCTATGCTTTATGTGATTTGGGTGCTAGTGTTTCCACGATTCCAAAGACTTTGTGTGATTTGTTAGGTTTCTGTGATTTTGATGATTGCTCTTTAAACTTGCACCTTGCGTGTTCCACTATTAAGAAACCAATGGGAAGAATCAATGATGTTCTTATTGTCGCAAATAGGAATTATGTGCCCGTAGATTTTATTGTTCTTGACATAGATTGCAATCCTTCATGTCCTATTATTCTTGGTAGACCTTTCCTTAGAACGATTGGTGCAATTATAGATATGAAGGAAGGAAATATTAGATTCCAATTTCCGTTAAGGAAAGGCATGGAACACTTTCCTAGAAAGAAAATTAGATTACCTTATGAATCTATTATGAGAGCCACTTATGGATTGCCTACCAAAGATGGCAATACCTAGATCTATCCTTGCTTTTTATGCCTAGCTAGGGGCGTTAAACCTTGTTGGGAGGCAACCCAATTTTATTTTTATTACTTTCTTTTTTCTCCTGTTTAGTAATAAATAATTTACCTAGCCTCTGTTTTGGTTGTGTTTTTTGTGTTTAATTAGTGTTTGTGCCAAGTAGAACCGTTGGGAAGACTTGGGGAAAGTCTTGTTATCTTGCTGTAAAACAGAAACTTTAGCGCTCACGAGAACTGCTGCCATTTTTATTTGGAAAGTTCTATTTAGTTAATTATTTTTGCAGATGATTAATAGATAAATTCCTAATGCACAGCAATTTAGTTTAGAATTTTTGGGGTTCCAGATCTTGCGTTAGCTACAGATTACTACAGACTGTTCTGTTTTTGACAGATTCTGTTTTTCGTGTGTTGTTTGCTTATTTTGATGAATCTATGGCTAGTAAAATAGTTTATAAACCATAGAGAAGTTGGAATACAGTATGTTTAACACCAATATAAATAAATAATTAGTTCATTACAGTACCTTTAAGTGGTCTTTTGTTTTCTTTCGCTAACGGAGCTCACGAGATTTTCTACTTTAAGTTTTGTGTTGTGAAGTTTTCAAGTTTTGGGTAAAGATTTGATGGATTATGGAACAAGGAGTGGCAAGAGCCTAAGCTTGGGGATGACGATGGCACCCGCAAGATAATCCAAGGACACCAAAAATCCAAAGCTTGGGGATGCCCCGGAAGTCATCCCCTCTTTCGTCTACTTCTATCGGTAACTTTACTTGGAGCTATATTTTTATTCACCACATGACATGTGTTTTGCTTGGAGCGTATTGTATGATTTGAGTCTTTGCTTTTTAGCTTACCACAATCATCCTTGCTGTACACACCTTTTTAGAGAGCCATACATGATTTGGAATTTGTTAGAATACTCTATGTGCTTCACTTATATTATTTGAGTTATATAGTTTTGCTTTGGTACTTCATTTATATTTTTTAGAGCACGGTGGTGGAATTGTTTTATAGAAACTATTGATCTCTCATGCTTCACTTAGATTATTTTGAGATTCTTAAATAGCATGGTAATTTTCTTAAATAATCCTAATATGCTTGGTATTCAATAATAGTAAAAACTTTCTTATGAGTGTGTTGAATGCTATGAGAAGGTTGATGCTTGATAATTGTTTTGAGATATGAAGATGGTGATATTAAAGTTGTCCTAGTTGAGTAGTTGTCAATTTGACAAATACTTGTGTTAAAGTTTGTGATTCACGTAGCATGCACGTATGGTGAACCGTTATGTGATGAAGTCGGAGCATGATTTATTTTTTGATTGTCTTCCTTATGAGTGGCGGTCGGGGACGAGCGATGGTCTTTTCCTACCAATCTACCCCCTAGGAGCATGCGCGTAATACTTTTCTTTGATAACTTGTAGATTTTTGCAATAAGTATATGAGTTCTTTATGACTAATGTTGAGTCCATGGATTATACACACTTTTCTTCCTTCCACCATTGCTAGCCTCTCTAATACAGCACACCTTTCGCCGGTATCATACACCCACCATATACCTTCCTCAAAACAGCCACCATACCTACCTATTATGGCATTTCCATAGCCATTCCGAGATATACTGCCATGCAACTTTCCACCGTTCCGTTTATTATGACACACTCCATCATTGTCATATTGCTTAGCATGATCATGTAGTTGACATCGTATTTGTGGCAAAGCCACCATTCACACTTCTTTCATACATGTCACTCTTGATTCATTGCATATCCCGGTACACCGCCGGAGGCATTCATATAGAGTCAAATTTTGTTCTAAGTATCGAGTTGTAATTGTTGAGTTGTAAGAAATTAAAATTGTGATGATCATCATTATTAGAGCATTGTCCTAGTGAGGAAAGGATGATGGAGACTATGATTCTCCCACAAGTCGGGATGAGACTCCAGACGAAAAAAGGGGAAAAGAGGCCATAAAAAAGGAGAAAAGGCCCAGATAAAAAACTGAGAGAAAAAGAGAGAAGGGACAATGTTACTATCCTTTACCACACTTGTGCTTCAAAGTAGCACCATGATATTCATGATAGAGAGTCTCTCATTTCGTCACTTTCATATACTAGTGGGAATTTTCATTATAGAACTTGGCTTGTATATTCCAATGATGGGCTTCCTCAAAATGCCCTGGGTCTTTGTGAGCAAGCAAGTTGGATGCACACCCACTTAGTTTCTTTTGTTGACCTTTCATATACTTATAGATCTAGTGCATCTGTTGCATGGCAATCCCTACTCACTCACATTGATATCTATTGATGGGCATCTCCATAGCCCATTGATACACCTAGTTGATGTGAGACTATCTTCTCCTTTTCTGTCTTCTCCACAACCACCATTCTATTCCACATATAGTGCTATATCCATGGCTCACGCTCATGTATTGCGTGAAGATCGAAAAAGTTTTGAAAATGTCAAAAGTATGAAACAATTGCTTGGCTTGTCATCGAGGTTGTGCATGATTTAAATACTTTGTGTGGTGAAGATAGAGCATAGCCAGACTATATGATCTTGTAGGGATAGCTTTCTTTGGCCATGTTATTTTGAGAAGACATAATTGCTTTGTTAGTATGCTTGAAGTATTATTATTATTATTATTATTATTATTATTATTATTATTATTATTATTATTATTTCAATATTAAACTTTTATCACGAATCTTTCGGATCTGAATATTCATACCACAGTTAAGAAGAATTACATTAAAATTATGCCAAGTAGCACTTCACATCAATTTTTAATCATTTACCTACTCGAGGACGAGCAGGAATTAAGCTTGGGGATGCTTGATACATCTCCAACGTATCTATAATTTTTGATTGCTCCATGCTATATTATCTACTGTTTTGGACATTCTTGGGCTTTATTATCCACTTTTATATTATTTTTGGGACTAACCTATTAACCGGAGGCCCAACCAAGAATTGCTGTTTTTGCCTATTTTAGGGTTTAGAAGAAAATGAATATCAAACGGAGTCCAAACGGAATGAAACCTTCGGGAACGTGATTTTTGGAACAAGCAAGATCCAGGAGACTTGGACACTACGTCAAGCAACCAACAGGGAAGCCATGAGGTAGGGGGCGCACCTACCCCCCAGGCGTGCCCTCCACCCTCGTGGGTCCCCTATTGCTCCACCGACGTATTCCTCCCTCCTATATATACCTCCATCTTTATCATAAAAATACCAAAAATATTATCTTATCATATCTATCAGATCTCACTCTCGTAACTGACCGTGAAGGGATTGACAACCCCTTATCGTGTTGGTTGCGAGGAGTTATTTGTTTTGTGTAGGTACGAGGGACTCGCGCGTAGCCTCCTACTGGATTGATACCTTGGTTCTCAAAAACTGAGGGAAATACTTATGCTACTTTGTTGCATCATCCTTTCCACTTCAAGGAAACCTAACGCAGTGCTCAAGAGGTAGCAGGCGTCAACTTGTTTGGATTCTTGGGGGATTGGATCCGCCGGAGAATAAGGTTGCCTTCCTCAAGGCTTCATGCGTGAACATTGAGGCTATGATAGCAGCGCAAGGCTTGTTGATATCGAGCGGCTCGCACAGCAGCCCGAAGACGATCTTCCTCAAGGAGCGTCACATCATCTTGGCGCAACTGCTCTTGCTCAAGCTCATCACAAGCGTGCACTCGAGGTGACCCGTATATGAGTTCAGTGGGGAGAACTGCTTCTGTCCCGTATACCAGGGCAAAGGGTGTCTGGCCAGTGGCACGATTTGGTGTCGTCCTAGTTGACCAAAGAACCGTTGGCAACTCATTAATCCAGCGCCTTCTGCACTTGTGTAGCTTGTCAAAAGTCTTGGTCTTGAGGCCTCGCAGCACTTCCGCATTCGCCCGCTCAGCTTGGCCATTACTTCTGGGATGGGCAACAGAAGCAAAATAGACCTTGCTGCCGAGGTCTTGAATGTACTACATGAAGGTGTGGCTCGTGAACTGCGTGCCATTGTTGGTGATGACTCTGTTCGGCACACCGAAACGGCAAAGTAGTCCCTTGAAGAACTTGATGGCTGACTATGCTGTTACCTTTCTCACTGGCTCCACTTCCGGCCACTTTGTGAACTTGTCGATCGTGACGTACAAGTACTCAAAGCCCCCGGCAGCACGGGGAAAGGGGCCTAGTATGTCAAGCCCCCAGACTGAAAATGGCCAGGAAAGAGGGATTGTCTGAAGAGCTTGGGCAGGTTGATGAAGCTTCTTTGAATGGAAGTGGCACGCTTCACACTTGGTCACTAGCGCGGTTGCATCCTGGAGGGCACTGGGCCAAAAGAATCCTTGCTGGAACGCTTTGTCGGTAAGAGCCCTTGACCATATGTGGGAGCCACACATGCCTCCATGTATCTCTGCCAACAGCCTCAGTCCGTCCCCTCGAGGAATGCACTTCAATTTCGCACCGTTCGGTCTTCTCCTATAGAGGGCATCATCCACGAACTTCTACATGCTGGACTGATGGGCTACTTTCTCTGCTTCTTCCTACTCCCCTGGGAGCTCTCCTGTTTGGAGGAAATGGATGGTGGGCTGCGCCCATGCTGGAGCCTGGGGCTCGACGAGAAGGACTAAAGGCTCATCTTCGGCCATAAGGGCAGCTGCTTCTATGGCCAGGGTGTGAGGCCCTGCCGAGGGTTGCTGCCCTCCAGGAAGTTTGGGACTCCCAGCAACATCCTTGCCAGTGGCTCCTGGAAGCTCAGCGGGAAAGTACTTGCCGGGGCCCGCCTTCCTTCGTTTGTTCTATCCTGCTGATGGTTCAACAGATGGGTGAGTTAGCTGAAGCACAAAGGTACCTGGTTCCATAGGCAACTTGAGGGGAGCATGCTTTGACAGGTCGTTGGCAATGTCGTTTTCGGCTCGGGGAACATGCTCTGCTTGCAATCCGTCAAAGTGCTCTTCCAACTTCATCACTTCATCCACATAGGCCTCCATCAACGGGCTCTGGTAGTCCTTGTTTACTTGCTTGACGACGAGTTGCGAATCACCTCTGATGATGAGCTTTCTGATTCCAAGGTCTGCCGCGATCCTGAGACCAGCCAACAACCCCTCGTACTCCGCCGTGTTGTTCGTCGATTTTTCCTGGGGAAAGTGCATCTGGATTACGTACTTGAGGCACTCTCCGGTGGGCGCGACAAGCAATACGCCGGCACCAGCACCTTGGAGTGCGAAAGCTCCATCAAAGTACATAATCCACTCACTACTCGTCTCCTTGCCGGGAAGGATGGTCTCTTGAATCTCCTCCTCGGGCGTTGTGGTCCATTCTGCTATGAACTCTGCCAGGGCTCGGCTCTTGATTGTTGAAGTACTTTCAAACTTGAGGCCAAAGCTCGACAACTCCAACGCCCACTCCACAATCATCCCAGTGGCATCTGGGTTGTGCCAGATTCATTGCAACGGGAGGTGCATGACGACGGTGATCTCATGTGCTTGGAAATAGTGCCGCGGCCTTTCGAGGCCATGAGGAGGCTGAAAAGTAACTTCTGCATACCAGAATATCTTGACCTAGCCCCCTGCAAGAGGGAACCGACGAAATAGACTAGGTGCTGCACCATCTTCTTCTTCTATCCTACTTTGCTCATCTGCTCAGACTCCGCCTTGCCGGGATCGGGTCTCGCCGGGGGTTCTGTCTTGTCGGCGTCAGACCCTGCTGGGGATGGCCCTGGCCTGCCACCCCATGGCTTAACTGCTATTGCTGCCTCTTCCTCAAGTTCCCTCTGTGCCACCAGCGCGGCACTGACCACTTGATTCATTGCTGCCAAGTATAGCAGCAATGACTCTTTGCGGCTTGGGCACAACTAGTATCGGCGTGGAGGAGAGATACCTCCTCAAATCTTGTACTGCGGCCTCTACCTCCGGAGTCCACTTTACTAGAACCGCCTTTTTAAAAACTTTGAAAAAGGGGACGGCGCGCTTAGCAAATTTGGAGATGAATCTACTCAGGGCGGCAACATAGCAGGCGAGCCTACGGATGTCTTTGACCCGCTTCGGTGCCTCAATCTGCTCGATCGCCTTGATGTTGTCGGGATTTGCTTCAATTCCGCGTTGAGACACAAAGAACCCAAGAAGTTTGCCGGACTGGACACTGAACACGCACTTCTCTGGGTTGAGCTTGAGGTTGATCTTACACAGATTTGTAAATGTTCCTTCTAGGTCTAGTACGAGCGTGGCCCTGTCCTTGGTTTTGACCACTATATCATCCATATAGGCTTCCATATTTCTATGTAGTTGGGGCTCAAAACCAATTTGGACCACTCGGGAAAACGTCGAGCTGGCGCTCTTCAACCCGAAGGCATCCGTACAAAACAGTACATACCACATGGGGTGATGAACGCAGTCTTCTCTTCGTCCTCTTTCATCATGAAGATCTGGTGGTATCCTGAGTAGGCGTCGAGGAATGACAGCAGTTCACACCCGGCAGTGGATTCTACAATCTGGTCGATGCGTGGCAAAGGGAAAGGATCCTTCGGACAAGCTTTATTGATATCTGTGTAACCAATACACAGCCTGCACTTCCCATTTGCCTTACGCACCACCACCGGATTGGCCAACCACGTGGGTTGGAGTACTCCTCCAACTAGGCCCGCCGCCTGCAACTTCTTGATCTCTTCTATGATGAACTCTTGTCACTCCAAATCTTGCTTCCTAACCTTTTTCTTGATGGGCCGCGCATGAGGACATACAGCAAGATGGTGCTCAATCACCTCCCTGGGAATGCCGGGGATGTCGGATGCTTGCCATGCAAACACATCGACATTCGCCCGCAGGAAGGCGATGAGCGCGCTTTCCTATTTGCCGTCGAGGGTGGAGCTCATGGTGAAAGCCCCGCCCATGCCGTACTCCTTGACGGACACCTTCTTGGTTTCTGGTGGTGCAGCTTTGGACTTCTTGCTCTTGCCGGCGGAGCTCTCTGGCACGTCCTCAATGGGAGCGCATCACTCCGAAGAGGCGCGCTTGACGGAGTGGGTGCAAGAGGTCTCGCCGGAAGAGGTCTTGCCGGAAGGGGTCTTGCCGGCCTTCTTCTTCCCTTTAGCTTCAGCAGCAGGGGCAAGTGTCTTCGCGGCAGTTGCTGCAACTGCCTCTCGGTAAAGTTGATCGGCGCAGATGAGCGCATCTTTCTTGTCGGAGGGGACGATGATGATGGTCAGCAGCCCTGGCATCTTTAATGTGTTGTAGGCATAGTCGGACGCCGCCATGAACTTGGCCAGTGCTGGGCGGCCAAGGATCCCATTGTATGGCAAGGGGATCTCGGTGACATCAAAGATGATCTTCTCCGTCCTATAGTTCAGCTCGCCTTCAAACGTAACGGGCAGCATGATTTTACCTTTAGGCTGGCTCCTTCCCGGGTTGACCCCTTGAAACGTGTTTGTCTCTTCGAGGTATCCATTAGGAATCTGCAGCTTCTTGATCACAGCGGGCGAGATCAAATTCAGACTGGCCCCACCGGTAATCAGCACTTTCGTCCCCTTGAGGTTGCGTATCGTTGGTGAGACCAACAATGGAAAACACCCGACCGCTGTTGTGCGATCAGGGTGATCCTCGATGTCGAAAATGATGGGCGTGCGAGACCATTTCAAGGGCTTCTGGGGGTCAAACGATGACTCTGCCGCAGCGGCCTCACACGCCCACTGCTTCAGCTGGTGGTGTGAGGTGTGCAACAGGGCGCCACCATCGATGCACATGGCCTCTGTAGCCTTCTGGAAGTCGTGCTCGCCGGACTCGTCGTCCTCATCGTGATCATCATCCTCCTCTTTCTTGTCGCGGCCCCGAGCGGGCCTCTCTTGTTGGTTATCTTTGCCGCGGCGACCCCCTTGGCCACCACGCTTCTTGCCGGATCCCTCATCACCATCCTGACCTTTCTCCTTGTCTTGCCTTTTGTATTCAGCCTTCTGCTTTTCAACAAGCAGCTCAACTTGTTAGCAGTTCTGGAGGTCATGGCCCTTGGTGTGGTGGATCTTGCAGTACTGCTTGTCGGAGCCTTTTGGCTTGCCGGCAGCCGCCAGGGCCAAGCAGGCGGCACACCCGGCAACCTCCTTGCCGGGGTCTTCAGCCTTGGCATTTTTTGCAGCGCCGAGCTCGACGGATCCATCAACGGCAAGCACAGTCTTGCCCTTGCGCTTCCTGTTGCGGCACCGACCCTTCTTCGTCGGAGCGGCGGTGTCTTCGTCTGTGGAGTCGGTTTTCACACCGGCGTCCTCGCCGGGGTACTTCCTCTCCTCTTCAGCTCGAGCACATCTATCAGCCAGAGCATAAAGTTCGGCCACATCGTTGACCTTGTTCATCGCCAACTCCTCGTGCATCTTGCGGTTGCGCACATTCTGATGGAATGCGTTGATAACTGCGGCGGGATGAACATCTAGGATGTTGTACTGCACTCGGCTGAACCTTTGTATGTACTTGCGTAGGTTTTCTCCTTCTTTCTTGGGGATGATGTGCAAATCGCTTGCTTGACCATGAGCTTGGTGGCCTCCAGTGAAGGCACCAACAAACTCATGACAAAAATCCGACCAGGAAGAAATGGAATCCACTGGCAAGTGCATCAACCACGACATGACGTTGGGTTTGAGTGCCAACGGGATGTAATTGGCAAGCACCTTGTCGTCGCGGGATCCAACAGCTTGCATCGCGATGGTGTAGATGCTGAGGAACTCCGACAGGTGGGTCTTGCCGTTGTACTTATCACCAACATCGGGCATGAACGTGTGGTGGGAGGGCAACTAGAACTGCCGCAACTCTCGGGTAAAGGCTGGACAACCCACCTCGTAAGGCAGGTCGCCCCCCCCCCCAGCGCCGGGTGGTCCATCGTAGGCCCCGCACGCCGATCTGGCAGATGGCGCGTCTCCCGTCGTCGTTCGATGGTAGTTCGAGCGTCTTCCTGGGCTCGTTCCCGAAGGACTTGACATTGGTCACGGCGGGTTCGTGGGTCAGATGACGCGGTGGAAACGTTGTCACCGATGTCGGGTCAACGGGCCGGTGGCTATTGTTGCGGTCGCGGCAGGGGAGAGTGCACCGTGGTCACAACGTCTCTGCCCCCCCACCAGCATGCATCGGCTCGTCAGGACGCCGGTGCGAGGGTCCTACTGGGAGCGACTCGTCTTTGTTGGCGAAGCTGATAAGGCTTCGGATGGTGGCTCTCCACTCGTCAAGCTTCTCCACAGCGGGGGGGAGGGGGGAGTCAGGGAGCAGCTGCACGCGCGCTAGCGCTTCCGCTGGCATAGGCGGCGGCGTGATCTATGTAGACCATGATGCGCTTCGACTTCTAACCAGGTTAGAAGGGGCTCGGTCACGGTCTCGCGGTCGTGCGCCGCCTGCACCAACGTCTAAGTGCGCACGCCGGCCTGGTTCGTCTTGCGAGTGGCGCATAGGGCTCTTCCCGCGGTGATGCCCGGGGACTCTGGCATCGTAGAGTTGCTCATCGCGCATGGCCGTGGGCGCCAGCTGGGGTGCCGTAGAGGCTGCTGCGCCGCCCGTGGGCAGCACGGCCCGCCCCCGGACCCAGCGGTGCGCGGTTCCTTGTCTCAGATTAGGACAACGCCACTCGCCTGGCTCCGATCGCCAGAATGTCGTGGACGCTTGTGGGCCACGTCTTCGGCCTCACCCATGGGTACCCGGCCGTCTGCTCACTCTGGCGCGGACGGGCCGGCCCTGGACGAACCGATCACCGTGATCCCCATTCTCTTGGCGGCCATGGTGATAATGAAGTCGGTGTGCTAACCTTCAAACTGGATTTTCACAGCCGCGCCCCCTTACCTGGCGCACCAGAGATGCCAGGGGAAACGACACCTATGGGATCACTGGGATCCCTTTTTGCTATGGTTGGCAGGCGCGAGGTTGTGCAAAGGGCGGGTCTAGAAGCTGGCACGAGGATCATTTACCCAGGTTCGGGCCGCGAGGATGCGTAATACCCTAGTCCTTCTTTGGTGTATATTTGAGTGTTCTTGAGTTCTTGAACTAGCTATGATGCATGCGTCGTCCAAAAAATCCGAATCCTTCTCCAATACACCTCGGGCCTCCTTTTATTGTCAGAAGGGGCTACCACAGTGGCACACAGGAGGTGGAAAGGTATACAGTAATCGAGTCTATCTCCTAGCACCGTAGGACAAACACATTTAATGCGCTGCCGATGTGCCCTTCTTGCTTTATCGGTGGGATGAAAAGGAATCCCATCCCAGCTGTCGCCGCCTCGCCTGGCTTTGACGCGCGTCCGAACTGACGAGGCCTGTAGTGGCACGTTGGTTGTCTACTGAGTTGGTGTAGTGGTTGAATCTTCACGAAGATCTGCATGCCATCACGCAGGTGCTTGCCGAGTCGGCGTAGAGGCCGCACGTCGCCACGTAGGTGCCTACCTAGCTGGTGGGCTAGCAGCTGCATGGGAACGGTGGTGGAGTCTTGGTAGACGTGGGCCTGGCTGCGGCCCCGCAGATGTTTTTGGCAATAGTCTTGCCAGGGCCCAGGCAAGGGTCTTGCCGTGACATCTTGGTCGTCCTCGGCAAGGGTCTTGCCGGGGGTCTCATGGGTATTCTTGGCAAGGATCTTGCCGAGGATCGTCATCTTCTGGTCATCATCTAGTCTCGTGTGCTTCTGGTTTCCACAAAGATCTTCATGCCTCCATGCATGCACTTCCCGAGCCTTGGTTTCAATGTTGTCGATGGTGTCGGAACTCACAGGCTCAAGGGTGGCTACAATGTTGGTGTTGGGCAAGTTGCCCAGACAAGGTTCTTGCCGGGGCTGTGGAGGCCGCCACGGCAAGGGCCTTGCCGTGGGAGTCCACCTCGCCCCTCTGCTCTTCATGTTTCTATCTTAGCGTTGTTCTGGTTGTCTTGTGGCTTTGCTTCCTTCCTCTGCCCTGCTAGGTGTTGCCGCAGGCGTGGCTCCAACTGGTCGCGCACAAGTAAAGGGGTACAAAATAGGACCCCTCCTTTTGTGCACCGACACATAGGCTTTTTAATAGTAGAATCCGCCAAGTGCAAATTCAAAGAACATAATTCAATATCGGTAAGACCAAGCACATCAGATAAAGATTTCGGAATTGTAGAAACACTAGCACCCAAGTCAAACAATGCAAAACACTCATAATTTTTAATCCTGACTTTGATAGTAGGTTCCCATTCATTATGCAATTTTCTAGGAATTGAAACTTCTAATTCCAACTTTTCTTCTAAAGATTTCATCATAGCATCAACAATATGTTTAGTAAAAGCTTTATTTTGTTCATAATCATGGGGTGAATTTATCATGGATTGCAACAAAGAAATACAATCAATCAAAGAGAAACTATCATAATTAAAGTCCTTGTAATCCAAAACAGCGGGCACATCACTAGTTAGAGTTTTGACTTCTTCAAACCCACTTTTATTAATTTTCTCAACAAGATTTTCACCCTCCGAATTATCGGGACGCCTTCTAACTAAAGTTGACTCTTATCCAGTCCCTTTTTCACCAATCTTAATTTTACTAAACAAGTAATCAATGGAAGAAGCACCAATCATTTTAAGATCTTCATCACTTTTGTGAAAGTAATCACTAGAAAACAATTATCGGGACGCATTCTCTTTTAGCTCTAAGCATAGTGGTTCTTTTCTTAATTTCATCCATAGAAACATAAAGAGTTTTAATTGATTCTTCTACCTTAGGCACAAAAAATTCATCTTGAGACTTTCCACATCATGACAAATTCTATCAACACTTCTAGACAAATCATCAATCTTATTCAACTTTTCTTCTATGGTAGTGTTGAATTTTTTTGCGTGGTGATAAATTCCTTAATATTATTCTCAAGATCAAAGGTGTACCTATTATTATTATTATTATTATTATTATTATAAGAAGCATTTCCGTAGGAATTACCATAATTATTAGAGGAATTACTAGGAAAAGGCCTAGAATTAAAATTACCACTATAAGCATTGTTGTTGAAACTATTTTGAGAGATAAAATTCACATCTATGGAATCACTAGTTTGCTCAATCAAAGTAGACAAAGGCATATCATTAAAATCAATAGGAGCACTTTTACTAGCAACCAATTGCATAAGAGCATCAACTTTTTCACTCAAAGACGAAATTTCTTCAACCGAATTAACTTTTTTACTAGTAGGAACTCTTTCGGTATGCCATTATGAATAATTTGCCATGATATTATCAAGCAATTTGGTGGCTTCACCGAAATTAATTTCCATAAAAGTACCACCTGCAGCAGAATCTAAAATATTACGAGAAACAAAATTCAACCTCGCATAAATTTTTTGTATGATCATCCAAAGATTTATCTCATGAGTTGGGCAATTCCTTAGCATCATTTTCATCCTTTCCCAAGATTGTGCAACATGCTCATGTTCAAGTTTCTTGAAATTTATGATCTTGGTTCTAAGGTAAATGATTTTTGCGGGCGGAAAATACTTAGTGATAAAAGCATCTTTGCACTTATTCCCCAAAGAGATGAGATTTGTGATTAGGAACCTCATATAAGTTCAAGATCCTCCCCAGCAACGGCGCCATAAATTCCGTTTGATGGCGGCTTGAAGCTACGTTAGTATTTCCCCAAAGAGGAAGGGATGATGCAGCACAACGGTGGTGGGTATTTCCCTTAGTGATCAAACCAAGGTTATCGAACCAGTAGAAGAACCAAGGAACACAACTTAAACAACCCCTGGACACAAATAACAAATACTCGCAACCTGACGTGTAAAAGGGGTTGTCAACCCCTTTCGGGTAGCGGCGCCCCAAGATAGGCAAACAGACGTGAATAAAATTGTAATAGATTGTTAGATTGAATGCCAAATAAAATAAATAAGAATAAAACACATCAAGGTATTTTTGGTTTAATAGATCTAAAAATAAAAGCAAAGGAAAATTAGATCGCAAACGCAAATAATATGGGAAAGAGTCTCGGGGGCCATAGGTTTCACGAGTGGCTTCTCTCGAGAAAAATAGCAAACGGTGGGTAAACAAATTACTATTGGGCAATTGATAGAACTTCAAATAATCATGCCGATATCCAGGAAATGGTCATTATATAGGCATCACGTCCAATATTACTAGACCGACTCCTGCCTGCATCTACTACTATTACTCCACACATCGGCCGCTATCTAGCATGCATCTAGTGTATTAAGTTCATGGAGAAATAGAGTAGAGATAGACAAGATATATGTATGTAGAGATATACCCCATCGTTTTATCCTTAGTTGCACTGATACATATGTGTCGGTTCCCCTCCTGTCCCTGGGATCAAGTATCATAAGATCGAACCCACTACAAAGCACCTCTTCTCATTGCAAGATAAATAGATCAAGTAGGCCGAACAAAACCCAAATATCGGAGAAGAAATACGAGGCTATAAGCAATCATGCACATAAGGGATCAAAGAAACTCAAATAACTTTCATGGATATAAGAAGATAGATCTGATCATAAACTCAAAGTTCACCCGATCCCAACAAACACACCGCAAAAAAGAGTTACATCATATAGATCTCCAAGAGACCATTGTATTGAGAATCAAACGAGAGAGAGGAAGCCATCTAGCTAGTAACTACGGACCCGAAGGTCTATAAAGAACTACTCACGCATCATTGGAGAGGCACCAATGGAAGTGGTGAACCCCTCCGTGATGGTGTCTATATTGGATCTAGTGTTTCTGAACTCTGCGGCGGCTGGAATTGATTTTCGTCGACTCCCCTAGGGTTTATGGAATATTGGGGTATTTATAGAGCAAGGAGGCATCTGGTGGTTTTGGACTCTGCGGCGCCTGGAATTGATTTTTCGTCGAATCCCCTAGGGTTTCTGGAATATTGGGGTATTTTAGAGCAAAGAGGCGGTCCGGGGGCACCCAAGGTGGGCACAACCCACCAGGGCGCGCCTAGGCCTCCTAGCGTGCCCTGGTGGGTTGTCCTCCCCTTGAAGCACCCCCAGGCACTGCCTTGTGCCATTAGGTGTCTTCTGGTCCATAAAAAAATCTTCGTAAAGTTTCGTTGCATTTGGACTCCGTTTGGTATTGATTTCATGCGATGTAAAAACATGCAGAAAATAGCAACTGGCAGTTGGCACTATGTCAATAGGTTAGTACCAAAAAATGATATAAAATGACTATAAATGATTATAAAACATCCAAGATTGATAATATAACAGCATGGAACAATCAAAAATTACAGATATGTTTGAAACGTATTAGTGTTACGCTATGAATAGTTTGATGTGCTCTCAAACTTCAAACCAAATCTGGATAACTCCAAGGCCCACTCCACTATCCTGCTGGTGGCCTCGGGGTTTCTGAGTATTCGCTGGTGTCACCCCCAATATGCGACTCTATCCTACAGGAACTCGAAGGTCCCACCAAGGATAGAACCGCATATTGACATGCTTTTGCTAGGTGGATATCATTACATCAAAACATTACATAATAGTTGGGATACATACAAAAGGCATACACATGCCGCATGAATACATCAATACATCATACATAGAACAACATCCGACTACGGATGAAACACAAACAGAAACTCAAACGACATCCACCCTGCTAGCCCAGGCTGCCAGCCAGGAACTTAACCCAAGATCGACGAAGAAGAAGAAGAACTCCAAGACAAGCAAAACATTGCTCTCACATCATGATCATCACATTACCTGTACCTACAACTATTGGTGTAGTAATCTGTCATGGAATTGTCATGGCAGATGTCCTAGAAAAAGGACTTAGTCGTAGGGCCATCGCAACTAGGAATCTTAAAGGGGTTAATCGGGACAAAGGACACGAGAGATTTTATACTAGTTCGGCCCCTTACGATGAAGGTAAAAGCCTACATCTAGTTGTGTTGGAATTGCTGGGGTTTCGATCACCAAGAGGCTAATCCGCCGACTTGGTTCTCGATCTCTTGTTTCTTGCCCTAAGCCGCCACCGGGTTGTCCCCTTATATACACGGGTTGATGCCTGGTGGCCTACAGAGTCCCTGCTGGCTCATAAATCGAGTCTGGCTTGGTGACTTCTTTTACACGCCTTTCTTTACAAGTCTTTCCTTACATACGGCGGTTTATAATATCGGGCCTTAAGCCGCCTCTAGGCCTTTAGGCCTTCTATAAGATTTAACAAACTGTCGCCTTGAGTGTTTACTGGGATTCCTCTGTGACCTGCCATTGGGCCTTGACCCGGCCCCTCCTGGGCGGGTCATAACTGATATCTATATCCCCAACATTAGGCCCCAAGTTGACTTTGAACTTTGTTCTTTGTCAATCTTCAACACTTAGATAAAATCCATCTTCTTATCCTCGCAGGGTTTTTTATAACCCGCCATGACGCCATCTCTTGAAAACACAAAAAACTTTTATGACGTCATATCTCAATGGATCTTCATCTTTAATGCTTCCCGAGAATCGAGGCGTCTGTTTAGTTGGATAACCAATATTTGGGTCTTCCTTGATTTTCGCACCTGTCTGTTCACTTTTTTCCTTATAAATAGGCACACGGCCGGGATTTCTCATTCTCCTCTCTTCTTCGTCTTCCTCCTCTCGCGACCTCCACTGCTGCTCGAGCTCCGCCGCTGTCGCCGAGCATCTCGTCATCGTCGACCTTGGCCGCTGCATCAACCAGACCTGGTTCAGAGAACGGTGGCGATCTTCCTTGGAGGATCCGTAGCCGTAAGCTCTCGTTCTCTTGTTCCTCAGATCTGCATTCAAAGCTTCTAGGTTTTCCTCATGTTCTTCATAGTTCTTCGCGGTTCCTTCGTAGTCCTTCCGCTGCCTCCTCCTCTTGATCCAAAAAATATGTATGCTTAAGCGGTAGTTGTTTGGTGCCTACTTTTGACATTATTAGATCCTTTTTTCTGGTACAAGGGCCGCATTTAGAACTGAGGAACTCGTCTGAGCTATCTTTTTAGGTCTAGGAATTATTTTGTTTTGAACGGCCATTTGATATATATTAATATCCAGAAGTTAAGAAACATGTTGTCTCCATACTTAACCAATTTCTGCCGCTAGTATTTCTCAAATGTCTGTAGTCATGGCGGCTTACTGTGTCGTCTTACTTTTCCTTATATGAAATTATCCCTTAATTAAGCCGCCATTACTCCCCTGTATCATCTTTTACTTTCATCATATTTATTGAATTGAACCGGCACGTTACCTTCCTTTCAGTATGTTTTTGAACACCATGACGTCCAAAGCGCCGACTGTTTGCAACTGGGTTCCCTCAACCGTAACTGAGGAACGTTTGAAAGAGTTCTTCTCCATAGGATTTTTGCCAAGAAAAAATGTCATGTCTTACCGTGCACCTGACCCGGACGAAGAACGGCCCAATCCAAGAGATGGTGAAGTCATTGTCTTTACTAACCACATGAACCGTGGCTTTTCACCGCCCGACTCAAAGTTCTTCAGAGAAGTCCTCCATTTTTTCAACCTCCACCCTCAAGATATCTGAACCAATTCTATATCCAATATCTGCAACTTGCAAGTACTCTATGAGGTTTACCTTCAAGAAGAGCCGACCGTGGAGCTCTTTAGAGAGTATTTTTATCTGAACCGGCAGAACAAGTGCACCAATGGCCTTAGCTTGGAACTTGGAGGCATCTCGATTCAACGCCGACAGGGTGCCGTCTTCCCCCTTATAGTCTTGCCGAGTCATCCCAAAGACTGGAATCAGACTTGGTTCTACTATCAAGACATTTCACCAGCAAATGAGAAGCCACTGCCGGGTTATCGCGCCGAGCGTCTTGACTCCAAATTTGCGCTCCCTGACAAACTTAGTGCTGCCGAATGCAAGAAGCTGATTCCCTCAATCAAAAGGATTAATGCTTTATTGGGGAACGGCTTAACAGTAGTTGACTTGACCCGTTGCTGGGTTGCGTGGCGGGTTATTCCTTTAAGCCGTCGATCAAGATTGATGTATGAGTATGGCAGAGGCCCAGATGACTCTCTTTGTCACAGATCCGTTCAATTAACGAAAGAAGATATTGTTTCAATGTCAACCCTTCTGGTGAACGGAAAATACGAAGACTGCAGTAAAGTCGGGTTAAACCCCTTCTGCAAGCTCAACCCGGTGCCAGAAGTATGGAAACTCTGATCTCTCTCCTTTGTACTTTTCCCAGCCGTATTGTTTTTTAATACTTTCCTGACCTTTCATCTTGTTTTTACCTGTTCACAAGCCAAATCTGATTTCTGGAAAGTTAAATATGACCATGAAGCTGCCAAGAAAGTGAGAGTCGCCGCCATAAACGCCAAGAAAACGACCCGGAGGTCTAAAAAGAAGAAGAAGAGTACCGCTGAGGATATGATGAAGCTTGATGATAATTCTGAGTTGGAGGTAGCCCTTGACTCCCTTGGCCAACTTTTTAATAATCTTATTAACACTGATCATTACCAGGACGATACTGGAGCAAGTCAGGCCATTGAAGAAGAGGTAACTATTTCCTCCGACTCAGCCCATTTGCCAAGACAGAAACTTCGAGTCGTAACCCGGAAAGTAACATTTTCACACCCTTTGGCTTATCTGGACCCTCACTTTCTTTTGAAAAAGAAGCAACATGAGAGCCGTCGTCAAGTCCGGAACAAAGATGAACCGCCTGTTGTTCTTCAATAAACTCCTCAAAATCGTCGGAATGAGGTTTACTTCTTTGTCTTTGACTTTCTGCTTAATGGATCCTTTCCCTTGCATTACTTAACTTTACTTTATCTTTACACGAGGTGTCTCGCTCTTCTGGCGACTCCTCTCAGACCCAGTTTCCGGCCTTCAAGACTGCCCCTGGATAAGGAAAAAATCATCTTTCCTCCGTGTTTTTCAAACCGTATCTTTATACTGACATTCCTATAATATTTCTCTTAGTGGTCAAGCTAAGTCCAAGAAGGCAAAGGCAACTAAGCCGGTGGAAGATCCTCCAATTCCTGTCCCTGAACCGTCCATGCCATCTTCTCCTCCGTTAACTGACACTCCAGAAGACCCGGCCGCCAATGCTAAATTAAATCCTCCTGAGCCATCAGCCGACAATACCACCGTTAACCCTTCTGCCACTGGACCATCCAGCTCGGCTAACCCGCCATCACCGTCTGCTCAAGACGTTCTGATCACTGGGAGCCGCTTCATTGAGCCGGGGAATCCCACCGTGTTGGCTCGTCATACCGCGAAACAAGAGGCGCTGGAGGGACAAAAAGTGTGTTTTGATATTTCGCATTATGGCCATCTGAATGCCAATGACATATTATCCGGCTATCTCAGCCATGTGCACTCCAGCCGCGACTCAGAGATCGAAATGGTCAAGCAGTTGCAGCTAAAATATGAGGTATATTCTTCCGGCTTACTTATGTTCTGCCAGTCCCCAAGTCTTCAGATTATGAGAGAACCATAATGATCTATAGACTTTATGATATAGGCTAAGACTGTACTTTTAGATTTTCCTGAAATCCAATAAAATTTGCACATAGCTTCACCTATAGTCCCTAAGGGCCGGTTCATTTAACCATAAATGAACCAGTACTTTGAATTTTATAACTGTCTTGTATCGAATCCAACAAATACTGTAATCCGGCTTAACCTTGAGAAGCTTTGTTGAATACCATACATTAGCCTCCAAGTGCCAAGTGCTGTTACTTTGTAAAGTATTTGGGACTTGAAGTATTTTAGAGTCATAAGAAATTGATTTGGCATACATTAGCCCCCAAGTGTCAAGTGGTTTTGCAGTGCAAAGGCACTTGAGACTTGAATCTTGAATTTTAAACCATAATTGAAATCTTGACTCATCTGTGTATGTTTTGGAGAATGCCTTATCTGAACTGAGCTCGTAACTGACTGACGCCAAGACCCGGCTGGCGGATCAGGAGGCAGAAATCAAGGCTGCCGACTCCAAGCTTCAATTAAGTCTTGGTGAGACGGAAAATCTGAAAAACATCTTGACTACCAAGAAGAAAACTTGGACTGAAGAGAAAACACTGCCGACACAACGCGCCGAAAAGGTGGAAGCAGCTCTTGAGGAGGTTACTACAGAGCTGACTGACTTAAAGCACCGGGTATCTCAAATGGTGTCCGCCATCTTTGGTAAGCCATCTGTACTGACCTTTTGTACCTTATGCTGACCCGGAAAATAAACCGCTGGTTGATCCTTTGTTTATGTAACATGTGCAGGCCCATGAAGCCAGAATTTGAGCCAAGACAATGTGATTAAACTGAAGGTGGTGTATAACTTAGTAGAGCAATTGTACATTGGTGCATAACGGGCACTTGCCGCTATTTCTCCCGCCAATCAAGGACCCAACCGGCTCAGCGATGTCTTAAAGAAGCTGTCAATCTTACCCGCCAGGTTCCAAGAAGTCAAGCGCTCCTATGCCAGAGCCGGAGCTTTGACTGCCCTGAGCCGCTCCAAGGCTTGGGTGCCAGATCTAGACCCGGCGGACGTAGCCAGATGGTATCCTACCGTGAAGGAAGATGGATCTCCCTTTGACCAAGATGACTTCATGGCTTGCGTGCGCGGAGTTCGGCCTCAGGCGACTATTCTTGGAGATGAAACCAATATTGACAAGTATCAGCCAGGTTTTGATGTGGAAAATAAGAAGATGGCAACTCCCTCGTACAAGTTGACAGATTTAATCCCGCCTGTTCATGAACATACATTTGCTCCGGAAGTTGATCCGGCCGGCCTAATTGACGAAGAAGCAGAATTTATTGCCGTGAACGGTTTTGACTGGTCAAAGCCCAGCTTCCAATCAGCAGAGGGCGGTGAACCGGCGAGGGAGGAGTGATGACCATCTTCATGGGCTTGTAAAAGCCTTATAATAGATTAGTTTTGAAAACACCGCATATTCTTCCTATGCCATCGCGCATAAGACACCGTGTGTTACTCTGATGTTAATGTATGCATCATATTTATGGTTGTCCCTGCAATACTTCAACTCTGTTCCTGTATAAAAAGGAAACAACTGGCTTGCCGGCTTAGTACCAAACTGGTCAGAACACCTAGTTTATAGCCAATATTTTTATCATAGTAAAAAAGAGAACCAGATGTAAAAAGAAAACAAGGCTGAAATAACCTTTGATTAATACAGAAAGCAATTGTTCATAAACAATAGGCACACCTATACCTTTGATCTCCTGAACACCGGTTTAAATGACCGGGGTGATGAAGTTGATAATCTTGTCTTTTTTGAGAAGTCAATGCTTCTGAATACTTAATGATTATCATGCCCTGGCGGCTTGTCCAGCCGGTTAAAAGTCCATGCTGATTATTTGTGAAACTGAGACAACAAAAAACCAATAAGGCAAATAACAGGTGGTAAACAAAATTGACCTTGTAATTAAAGGTTGGGGGTTTCTGATTCGAATACGATCAGTAAACCGGACCAAAGGGGTTAAGCTAAGGTTCGAATACGACCATATAGCCCCAGTGGCTTTGGCGTTGCGCCGATCAAGAGGGTACCGACAGCTATGGTCTCTTTGGTTCGAATACGACCTATGTTTGAACAGGAAGCCCCCAAATGACCTTGAGAGGTTTTTAACGACCCTGATTCGAATACGATCCAAGTCGGACCCAAAAGGGGTTAAGCTGTGATTCGAATACGATAAAGAAGCCCCCTAGTGAGTTTGGCTGTGAGCCGATCAAAAGGGTTACAACAGCTATGTTCTCTTTGGTTCGAATACGACCTATGTTTGAACAGGAAGCCCCCAAATGACCTTGATAGTTGCAGCTAGATTTGAATACGATCATAAGCCGGACCAAAAAAGGTTAGACTGGATTCAAATATGATCAGCTCCTTAATAGTCATTTGAAAATAGTAGTAAAAATAATAAAGATGTGTAATCTTTCTGAAAAGAAAAGAGACAGATGGTCCTGCTTTATTACTTATCATAATATATATAACACCAACGTATGTACATGATGAGAGCCGGTGGCTCAGGTGTAGTATGGCCGAAGTTGAGCAATGTTCCACGGCCGGCGAGTCTCCTCTTCCGACTTACGTCAGGCTTTGTGCTCTCAAACGTCAATGAGGTAATATGACCCGTTGTTTAACTTCTTGCTGACCACAAAGGGTCCTTCCCAAGGTGGGGATAGCTTGTGCGCATCTGATAGATCCTGGATGAGCCGGAGCACCAGGTCACCTTCTTGAAAAGTCCTGGACTTAACCCGGCGGCTGTGATAATGATGCAGGTCCTGTTGATAAATTGCTGATCGAGCCGCTGCTAAATCTCTTTCCTCATCTAACAAGTCATGTGCATCCTGTCTGGCTTGTTCATTGTTAGCTTCAACATAAGCCTCCACATGAGGCGAGTCATGATGGATGTCACTAGGCAACACTGCTTCTGCTCCATAAACCATGAAGAAAGGTGTGTAACCTGTAGATCTGTTAGGGGTGGTGTTGATACTCCACAGCACCGAGGGTAACTCCTCCACCCAACAACCCAGCGTTCATTGTAATGGAACCATAAGCCGGGGCTTGAGACCTTTCAATATTTCCTGATTTGCTCTCTCAGCCTGACCATTGGATTGAGGATGAGCTACAGAAGAGACATCAAGCCGGATATGCTCACGCTGACAAAACTCCTCCATAGCCCCTTGGGATAGATTGGTACCACTGTTAGTGATAATGCTGTGTGGAAAACCAAAACGGAAGATCACCTTTTTCATGAACTGAACCCTTGTGGCCGCATCACACATACTCACTGGTTCTGCCTCAACACACTTTGTGAATTTGTCAACTGCCACTAAAAGATGTGTCTTTTTATCCTTAGACCTTTTGAAAGGTCCAACCATGTCAAGCCCCCAGACCGGAAACGGCCAAGTGATTGGAATCATCCGCAACTCTTGAGCTGGCACATGTGCTTGTCATGCGAATTTTTGACATCCATCACATCTACTCACCAGATCTTCTACATCAGCGTGAGCCATCAACCAATAAAAAACATGACGAAAAGCTTTGGCCACCAGAGATTTTGACCCGGCGTGATGACCACAATCACCTTCATGGATCTCACGAAGTATTTCTTGGCCTTCTTCAGGGGAAACACATCGCTGAAATGCTCCAAAGACACTACGATGGTATAGTTCTCCGTCAGAAATCGTCATTGACTTAGACCGCCGGGTTATCTGTCGGGCCAGGGTCTCATCCGCTGGCAGCTCACCCCGGTTCATGTATGCCAAGAATGGTACTATCCAATCTGGGACGGCGTGAAGAGCCGCCACCAACTGCGCCTCCGGGTTAGGAACGGCTAGATCTTCTTCCGTAGGTAACTTAACAGACGGGTTATGCAAAACATCCAAAAAGGTGTTAAGTGGCACCGGCTTACGCTGAGATCCCAACCGGCTTAAAGCATCAGCCGCCTCGTTCTTCCTACAGTCAATGTGCTCCACCTGATAACCTGTAAAATGCCCTGCAACAGCATCAACTTCACGGCGATAAGCCAGCATGAGAGGATCTTTGGAATCCCACTTGCCTGACACCTGTTGAGCTACCAAATCTTAGTTGCCAAGACACCGGACCCGGCTTAGGCTCATCTCTTTAGCCATTCGAAGACCATGGAGCAATGCTTCATATTCGGCTGCATTGTTAGTGCAAGGAAACATCAGCCGCAACACATAACAAAATTTGTCACCTCAAGGGGAGGTTAAAACAACTCCAGCCCCCGAGTCTTCCAACTGTCTGGACCCATCAAACTGAATAGTCCAATATGTGCTGTCTGGTTTCTCTTCCGGCATCTGCATCTCTGTCTAGTCATTAATAAAATCAACCAGTGCTTGAGACTTGATCGCAATACATGGTACATACTTCAACCCATGAGATCCAAGCTCAATGGCCCACTTAGCGACTCTTCCAGTGGCTTCGCTATTTTGAATGATGTCTCCCAAAGGAGCAGAGCTAACCATAGTGATTGGGTGACCCTGAAAGTAATGTTTGAGCTTCCGGCTCGCCATGAACACCCCATATACAAGCTTCTGCCAATGTGGATATCTTTGTTTAGATTCAATCAAAACCTCACTAACGTAGTAAACCGGCCATTGAACCGGATGTTCCTTGCCAACCTCCTTGCTCTCCACCACAATTGCCACACTAACAACTCATGAGTTGGCGGCTATGTATACCAATAGCGGCTCTTTCTCAACTGGAGTAGCAAGGACCGGTGGCTCAGCAAGCTGTTTCTTCAGATCCTCAAAAGCAGAGTTCGCAGCATCGCTCCAAACAAAATCATCCGTTTTCTTCATCATCTGATACAAAGGCATCGCCTTCTCCACTAATCGGCTTATGAACCGGCTCAAAGCAGCAACACGACCCGCTAGCCGTTGGACGTCATTGATGCATGTTGGTTTGGCTAGGGATGTGATTGCCATATTCTTCTCCGGGTTAGCTTCAATACCTCAGTTGGACACCAAAAAAACCACGAGCTTGCCAGCTGGGACTCCAAAAACACACTTGGTCGGGTTAAGCGTCATTTTGTAGACCTGGAGGTTATCAAAGGTCTCTTTCAGATCTGTGACCAAGGTTTCCTCTTTCCTGGATTTTACCACTATATCATCGACATAAGCATGAACATTACGCCCAATCTGATTGTGAAGGCAATTCTGCATTCACCGTTGATAAGTTGCCTGGGCACTCTTGAGCCCGAAGGGCATAAACACATAGCAGAAGGCTCCAAACGGAGTGAGAAAGTTGTCTTCTCCTGGTCCTTGACTGCCATCTTGATCCGATGATAACCTGAATAGGCATCCAAAAAACTCAAACATGCGCAACCCACCGTAGCATCAATGATCTGATCAATACAGGGGAGAGCGAAAGGGTCAGCCGGACAAGCCTTATTTAAATCAGTGTAATCCACACACATACGCCAGGTCCCGTTCTTTTTGAGTACAAGCACTGGGTTGGCTAACCACTCTGGGTGAAAGTCTTCCACAATGAACCCGGCCGCCAAGAGCCGGGCCACCTCTTCTCCGATGGCCTTGCGCCTTTCCTTGTTGAATCGTCGGAGAAACTGCCTGACCGGCTTAAACTTTGGATCAATATTGAGAGTGTGCTCAGCGAGTTCTCTCGGGACACCTGGCATGTCAGAAGGTTTCCATGCAAAGATGTCCCGGTTCTCACGGATGAACTCGATGAGCGCGCTTTCCTACTTTGGATCCAAATTGGCACTGATGATGAATTGCTTGGATGAGTCGCCATGCACAAAATCAACCATCTTGGTGTCATCAGTTGACTTGAATTTCATCACCGGTTCATGCTCCATTGTTGGCTTCTTTAGAGACGTCATTTCTGCCGGGTCAACATTATCTTTACAAAACTTCAGCTCCTCCGTTGCACAAACAGACTCAGCGTATGCATAATATCCTTCTTCACACTCCAGGGCTATTTTCCGGCTTCCATGTACTGTAATGGTGCCCTTATAACCCGACATCTTGAGCTGCAGATACACATAGAACGGCCGAGCCATGAACTTGGCATAAGCCGGCCGTCCAAACAAAGCATGATATGGGCTTTTGACCTTAACCACCTCAAAGGTTAATTTCTCCGCTCTAAAATCGTATTCATCCCCAAAGGCTACTTCCAGTTCAATCTTGCCAACTGGGTATTCCGATTTGCCAGGTACCACACCGTGAAAAATAGTGTTAGATTGCTTAAGACTCTTATCAGTCAACCCCATCCGGCGAAACGTCTCATAGTAGAGGATGTTGATGCTACTGCCTCCATCCATGAGCACTTTAGTAATTTATATCCACCAACCTGAGGCGCTACTACCAAGGCCAAGTGACCCGGATTGTCAACCCGGGGAGAATGATCCTCTCTGCTCCACACAATATGCTGTTCTGACCACCGTAAGTAACACGGAATCGCCGGCTCAACGGCATTGACAGCCATCTTGTGAATCTTTTGGTCCCGCTTGCACAAGCTAGTGGTAAACACATGATATTGCCCACTATTCAATTGTTTTGGGTTGCTCCAATATCCGGATTGCTGCTGATTACGTTGGCCGGGTTGTGGATTATAACCTCCTTGGTTACCCGCGTGTCCCTGACCGTGAAAACCTCCTCCACCTGAGCCGGCGCCCGGGCCATGAAAGCTGCCTCCACCCGAACCGCCGCCAGGGCCGTGACTTCCATAAAATGCATTTGAATTCTTGAATGCCTTCATGATTGTACAATCCTTCCATAGATGGGTGGCTGGCTTCTCCCGGGTGCTGTGTCTTGGACAAGGTTCATTCAATAGTTTCTCAAGGGTGGGACCTAACCCACCCGACCGAGGGGGTTTCCTACCCTTGCGCCATTGATTGTTGCCCTGTGCATTGGTGTTAGCCACAAATTCATCATCCTTACGTTTATTACCTCCTTGATTTGCCGGGTTATGTTGGTGACCCTTGCCGTTGTCGTTCTTCTTTCCCTTCCCTGTCTTTTCTTCATCACACACAAGGTCCTTGGTACTATCGGAATCAGCATACTTGACGAGAGCCGCCATCAACTGGACCTTGTCATTGCAGTCACGTTTAAGCCGCCCCAGCTTCTGCTTCAGAGGTTCAAAACGGCAATTTTTCTCCAACATTAATACTGCCGAGCCGGCATCCATCTTATTAGATGAATGAATTATCTCCTTGACCCAGCGCACCCAATGGGTTGTGGACTCACCTTCCTCTTGTTTACAATTAGTCAGGTCCACGATTGACATAGGTTGTTTGCATGTGTCTTTGAAGTTCTGAATGAACCGGGCCTTTAACTCCGCCCATGAGCCGGTGGAATTGGGGGGCAACCCTTTTAGCCAAGTATGAGCCGTTCCATCCAACATCATTGTGAAATATTTAGCCATTGCCGCGTCGCTGACCTCCAACAGCTCCATGGCCATCTCATAACTCTCAATCCAGGCCCCAGGCTGCAAGTTGGCCATGTAATTAGGCACCTTACGAGGCCCCTTGAAGTCCTTTGCCAAACACTCATTACATATTGCAGGCACCAGGCAAGGGACACCTCCAGTTCTCGTGGCCACTCCTACCTCAACCGAGGTTGCTCGATAAGCCAGAAAAGTCTGGTGAGCCGCCTACTCCACTGCCAATTGAACTACTCGCTCAGCCTCTTGTCGGATTCTCTTCTGATCCGCCAAGTTAAGGGCTCCAGCCTATCCCGGCTCATGCTTGTGCGGCCGGTTGCGGCATTGAACATTGCTTGACATGTCAGCTGAATCCATATGCCTCCTGTAGCTTGGGCTCCGGCTCGGGTGAGGGGTTGAATGGTTCCTGTCTCGACTGTAAGAGTACGCATCCTGCTGTGCCAGAGCCGTTTGAAGAAGTTCTCTCACCCTTCGTGTTTTGATCGCCACCGGAGAGTCGCCCTCCATTGAGAGAGCCGCCAAACGAGCCGAAGCTGCAATGAGGTTTTCCAAGGGATTGGAGAAGTGACCCGGCAGTGTTGGCACATAATGAGGCGGAGCGGTGTGTACACGAGGTGGTTCCATGGTGCGCGGCTGAACCGGTTCCCCGGGTGTCGTGATCCGATTTGCCTCCGGCGGGTTACTTGCCCCGGCCCTGGGTATATGAAAAAGGTTCCTAGGCTCAAGTGTCAGAGGTAGACGTGACTGAGTTTTCTGGTGCCTTCTTCTCATGACCTCGTTCGACGCATTCAGATCCATCGAGAGCCGGAAATTCTCTTCCTGAAGCTGCTGAGCACGAACTTCCAAAGCCGCCCGCTCCGCGGCCATCCTGACCTCCTCTGTTGCTAAATTTTCTTTAGCTTGTACCATCTCCTCACGTACGCGTGCCACCTCTGCGTCATGTTGAGCTTGATTTGACGGCAGTCAATAGGGTCATCAGTTTATCCATGAGGTCCATCAGAATCTGAGTCGGGGGGCACGCGGGGTCTCCTGACCCGGCTGCGGCCGACCCGGTGGTTGTTGCTGTCGCTGCTGTGGAGTTCTACCCCGGCTGTGTTCCTGCCATGAAGACTCCGGCCCAATTCGGCGGCTCAAGGGGGTCCGGAATACTGCTGCCATCGGAACAGCCCTCGAGCATGCCATCCTACAGCTGATACAAAGAGTCCGTCTCTCCCGTTGATGATGTGGCGTTAGAACAGACGGCCGTCTCGCTGCCATCCACCGATTCTCCAGAGTATTCACCGACGTGGATGCAACCCACAAAGGCATGCTTCACGACAGATTGAACACGGGTGGACCTCGCGCGCTGAGCCGTTTCGATGAGGTTGGTGTGAACGTCCGGCTCATTGCCCCACTCGCCGATCCGGCCGATGAAGACATGAATTCCACCGAAGGGGACCCGGTACCCATACTCAATTGAGCCGGCCTCGGGGCCCTAGCCTTCGTCGTCGATGTAGAGCTTGTCGTGATGACTCTTGGTCATCCGGCCTACAACGTATCCCTTGAGCCCTTCGAAGTTGCCCTTCAAGAACTCGAATCCACCGTGCGCTGGCCCCATGGTGGGCGCCAACTGTCGTGGAATTGTCACGGAAGATGTCCTAGCACAAGGACTTAGTCGTAGGGCCATCGCAACTAGGAAGCTTAAAGGGGATAATCAGGACAAAGGACACAAGAGATTTTATACTAGTTCGGCCCCTTACGATGAAGGTAAAAGCCTACGTCTAGTTGTGTTGGAATTGCTGGGGTTTCGGTCACCAAGAGGCTAATCCGCCGGCTTGGTTCTCGATCTCTTGTTTCTTGCCCTAACCCGCCACCGGGTCGTCCCCTTATATACACGGGTTGACGCCTGGTGGCCTACAGAGTCCCTTCCGGCTCATAAATCGAGTCCGACTTGCTGACTTCTTTTACATGCCTTTCTTTACAAGTCTTTCCTTACATACGGCGGTTTATAATATCGGGCCTTAAGCCTCCTCTAGGCCTTTAGGCCTTCTATAAGATTTAACAAACTATCGCCTTGAGTGTTTACTGGGCTTCCTCTGTGATCCGCCATTGGGCCTTGACCCGGCCCATCCTGGGCGGGTCATAACAGATATCTATATCCCCAACATAATCTGTGAGCCACGAGGACTCAACAATCCCGTTACCATGGGTATCAAGACTAGCAAAGCTTAATGGGTAGGAAAGGATAAGTCGTGAGGTTGCAGCAGCGACTAAGCAAAGTATGGTGGCGAACTTACGAGTACAAGAGTAAGATGAGAAACTACACAAACGGTTGCACACTAGTAATGATCAATAAGTGATCCTGAACTGCTTACGGTCAAACATAACCCAACCCTATTCACTTCTCGAACGCACCCGAAAAGAGATAGTCACGGTTACGCACGCGGCTGGTGTATTTTAACAGAGTTTACTTCAAGTCCTCTACAACCGAATATTAACAAATTCCCATCTTCCACATAACCGCGAGCACGGTTCTTAAAAGTTTAAACCCTACAGGTGTGTCCCAACTTACCCCATGACAAGCTCACGATCCGCGGAGACAATCCTCCATCATGGGACCCTCCGATCAGACTCGGAATCCCAGTGCACAAGACATTTCGACAATGGTAAAACAAAACCAGGAAGACCTCCCGATGTGCCGACAAATCCCGATAGGAGCCGCACGTATCTCGTTCTCAAGGCACACTGGATGGGCAAGACATCGGGTTGGCTGAGACCCTGGTTGCCTAGGGGGTGCCGGACATTGCCCGGTTTGGACCAACACTCGTAGGAGCACTGTCCCAGGGGGTTGATTAAAAAAATGCTCGGGGTCCGGAAAGTCCCGATGCAAGTTTTAGTTGTTATTAGGCAAATGGTAAAACCAATGTTGGGCCTTGCTGGAAGTGTTTTATTCAAAGCGAACTGTCAAGAGGGCCCCATACCCGTCACCGTGTTAGGGACGCAAAATAAAGGAACATAACACCGGTATGACGGAAACTAGGGCGGCAAGAGTGGAACAAAACACCAGGCATAAGGCCGAGCCTTCCACCCTTTACCAAGTATATATGTGCATTAATTAAATAAGAGATATTGTGATATCCCAATCCATGTTCCAACATGGAACAACCTGCAACTAGCAACGCTAAAAGAGGGGCTGAGCAAAGCGGTAACATAGCCAAACAACGGTTTGCAAGGAAGGGTGAAAAGGTTATTGGCTATCATGGCAATTTGGGAGGCTTGAAAAACAAGTGGTAGGTAGCGCGACATAGCGATAGCATCGAGACAACTAGCATTGCAAAGATAGTAGTGAGATCCAAGGTGACGGTCATCTTGCCTGAAATCTCGCTAGGAAGAAGAACGAGTGCATGAAGAAGTCGATCCCACGTAGTCAAATGAATCCTTACAATCGCAACGAAACCGGAACTATCAAGAAGAAGCACAATCGGAAAGAAGCAAACAACATGGTAAACACACAACACATAAACAAGACATGATGCTCAACCAAGTATGACGCATGACAATGCTACATGATGCTACTCATGGCAAGAGATGATGCGTACAAGAACATCACATCAAAGCAAGTTTAAATGAGGCCGGAAACAACATATATCAATTCCGGTAAGTCCTCATATGCAAATTTTGAAATTGTTCCAGATTTGAACAAAACATTATTTTAACGTTGTTAAGCATCAAGTTAAAGTGCAACAAGATGATCTACACGATTTTCTAGTCAAGTTACATATAAAGTTCGTCTAATTCGGAGCTACGGCCTAGAAGATATGAGCAAAACAAGTTAAACATGGCATTGATGCAAATGCAAGAAAAACAACATCACAAACACTCCAGAACATGGATGCAACAAGGAAACATGAAACTACATGCAAAACTAAGCAAGTTTCATATAGAGCATGCTTCAAACGGAGCAACAGTTCAACACATACACTCAACACAAGTTCCAACACAATCTGCCCAAAACAGCAACTAAGCACTTTGCAATCAAGCAAACAACATGCTACAGGAAACATATGAGCACAAACTTGACATGCACTTAAGGTCCAGACAACATGCTTCAAATATCATTAAGGTTCAGGTTCATAGGCATCAAGATTAATCCAAGATGATCAATGCAAAAAGCAACTTAATAACACAGATTATGACTTGGTGAAAAACAGGGCATGTGCATGAGGAGAGATAACATGTTCACATGTTGGAGGCATGAAACAATGATGATATAGTGCAAGAACATAACAAGCAAAAGCATGGCATTAAAGTACAGGTTAAACATGGCAAAACATGATTACTAAGCATCTCCATATAACCCCTAGATCACTGGCAATCAACAAGACAAGATGCAACAAGATATAAGCAGATTCTCAGACTTAGAGGAAATCTGGGAATGCAAAACAATAACATTCTGGTGCTGTCTTTGGAGGCACATAATAGCAAGCATAACAACTTTAATAATCATGAAAAATACATGGACATGTGGTAGACATGATATACTTCAACTTAGTCCAAGGGCACAAGTTCGTATGAAGCATGGAGTAATTGCTATGATGCTTGCAAAAAGGAACATGCTGTTAAAAGGATGACATATTTAGCATGATGGCAACTTGAGAGCAAGAAAGAGACAAGCTACAACAAGTTATAAGGCAACCAAGGACATGGCATCAAACTACACATAACAAGAAGCAAATAACATCAAGGCATCATATACATATGGCTCATGGACTAGTGGGAACCATCAAGACAAGTTTGGATGTTGAAACAGTTTCAGCAAGTGAAAATAGCAACATCAGCATAGCAACTTTGCAAGCTTGGAACGGAGGTCATATGAAGTCCAAAATTAACAAACTTGGCACGCACACAAAGTACACATAGCATAATGTAAATCATGCAATTGGAACATCTGCAAAAGAGGCATAGATTAATCAATAACAAGCTCACAACATGGCATCGTGAAGTTAATGGAAAATTGGAACATCATTTAGGCATGTTCAAGGCAATGAAAACATATGCCACATGACATGTATGAGGCATCAAAAGGCATGGCATGATAGAGCACAACATGGACATCAAAACATGTCAATTAGACATCTCCAGATTATGCATGGAATAGATGGTAGTATCAAATTAACATGGCATCACAGTGAGACAGTTACAGACTTGGCAAAATCATTAAGTCACTAAGTCTCAGAAATCAGCAAACATCAAGTAGCACACTTTGCAAGCTTGTTCTAGTCACCACAAGGCAGATAAAAAAACATGGATTGCAACATTGTAACGAAGTTATGAACATGCTCCTAAAACATGTAGACATAATGCTCAAAAGATAAACACACAAAATGCTATGAAAAAGACAAATGAGCAAGTTATGACAACTTTCAGCAGTTAACATCATATAGCACTTTTGCAACAATGATTAAGGTATCAATATAAATTTTAACATACATGAAAACAACACCATCACGTAGAGCACTCGGAGGCGAACATTTTTACATATCATACTTGAAAATCGGAGCAATATGCACAAACATATCACATCACAAACATGGCAACATGATGCTCATGAATTTCCAGACTTAGCCGAATTTTGAAAAAAAAACAGAGGGCGAGCGGGGAATAGCTAAGCAGCGCCTAGGTGAGGGATAAGGCAGGGGTGCGCTCACCTCGCGGGCCGAAGCCCAAGGCGGTGGCGGATCGGGGCCAACAGATCTAGGCCAAACACAGGGCCCACGCGGCACGAGGACGGCAGCGGCGATGTGATCGGCTCCTCCCGACCCAATCTGGATGGCGCGGCGGCGCTCTCCGGCGAGGGACATGTGGCAGAGAGCGGCGCGGGTCGGAGGAGGCCGGGGCGAGGCGGCGGCGGCCATGGCCTCGGCGGCCGGAGCGCAGGGACCACGAGTTGGGAGGAGGCGCGGGATCTAGCGGCAGTTGACGAGGCGGGAATGAGCGGCGCCGACGACGAGGCTCGAGGGGTGGCGGGCGGCGCAAGGAGGAAGCGTGCGGCGGCGCGACGCGGTGGTCGGCGGCGGGGCGCAGGCGGCGCTGTGCGGCGCGGGGTGGTTCGGGCCGGGGTGGGCCTGCCCTGGGCTCGGCGGGCCGCGGCGACGGGGAGGCGCGGGAGGACATGTGGCGTGACGGGAGTGGAGGGGAGCGGCGGCTAGGCGACGTGGCGTGCCCTGATTGGCCGAAGGAACGTGGCGGCTGGACATGTCCGGTGAGGGTGGACATGTCCGGCGGCGGCGGGAGAGGGGAGACTAGGGTTTTATCCGCGAAAATGGAGGCGGAGGACCTATTTATAGGTAGAGGGAGCTAGAAGAGTCCAAATGAGGTGCGGTTTTCGCCCACACGATCGTGATCCAACGACAGAGAGCATGCAGGGGGTTTAGATGGGCTAGTGGGCTGTTGTGGAGGGGTGCTAGGCTGCAAAGAGAAGGAGGGGTTTCGGTTAATGCGGTTAACCGTTCGGGCATCAAACGACCTCCAAATGGAATGAAATTTGACAGGCGGTCTACCGGTGATATACCAAGGCCACTCGACAAATCTCGGACCATTCCGAGAATGATTTTCTCCCGCTCACGAAACAAGATCTGGAAGGTGCAACGGGTGCATGTGAGATTGTCAGATTCCGAAACGGACAACAGAGAAAATTACTGGATGCAAAAGACGAACATTAATGCAAATGAGATGCACATGATGACATGGCAAAGTGAAACACGCAAGCGAATGACATGGCAATGACAGCGAAAAACTGGAAGACACCTGGCGCATCGGACTCGGGGCGTTACAACTCTCCTCCACTAACAAGAGATCTCGTCCCGAGATCTTAGGAATGAGGCAGAAGAGAAGAGGATGAGGTGAAGAAAAAACGCAAGAGAGGGGATGAACAAAGTCGAGGACACTCGAGTAGAAAAGAGGAACAGCGAATAAGACGAGAATCCAAAGCTTAAGGAAAAAGATAGACTCTGAAAGCACTCCAATTAGGACAAGATAGAAGAGGAATAAGAACGAAAGAATTTAGGCAGCAGTCCGTCTGAACATGGAAAGAATAGAGCATGATCACATGATGGAACGATACTTGATGAGAGGAAAAACACAATGCCTCCAGAAGAATTGAAAGAGTGGAATCAAAAGAACGGAGAAGAATATGACAACTTCTACCACGAATGAATTGAAAACATCCTTAGGAGGAAGGATTGAACGAAATTGTTGAAAAATCAACAACGAAAGAATTGATTTGGGTGGTCTTATGTAAACATCTCAAAACTTGAGGTGAGTTTCTACCACATCAAAATGATTGAATAGAAGAGAAGAACAAAGAAATGCAAAACTCCACTTCAAAAGAATACAGAGAATTAATTGCACTTTGATCTGCAAGAAGAAAAGATACTTGAGCTCCTCCAACAAGAATCTAGATGGACACTAGAAGAATGGATTAAATACTTAACGAACCACCATAAGAATTGAAATGAATGACGAAAAGAGAATGGACCTCTGGAAAGAATTAGAAAACGAACGAAGATACTTGAATGAATCAAGATGCAAGAGAATGAAGAGATCGCGAACTGATTAAAGAATGCTTGAACGAAGCACGGGTACAAATATGGGAACAAACGAAGCTGAAAACTCAGTGAGGGAGTCCTGGACTAAGGGGTCCTCGGGCATCCAGCCTGTTAGCCATGGGCCGGACTGATGGGCTGTGAAGATACGAAGACCGAAGACTGCACCCGTGTCCGGATGGGACTTTCCATGGTGTCGAAGGCAAGCTTGGCGGCCAACTATGTAGATTCCTTTCTCTGTAACCGACCTTGTGTAACCCTAGATCCCTCTTGTGTCAATATAAACCGGAGGGCTAGATAGGCCGAAGACTCATTACCATAGTCATACATGCTAGACTTCTAGGGTTTAGCCATTACGATCTCGTGGTAGATCAACTCTTGTAATACTCATATCCATCAAGATCAATCAAGCAGGAAGTAGGGTATTACCTCCATAGAGAGGGCCCAAACCTGGGTAAACATCGTGTCCCCTGTCTCCTGTTACCATCGACCTTAGATGCACAGTTTGGGACCCCCTTCCCGAGATCCACCGGTTTTGACACCGACATTGGTGCTTTCATTGCCAGTTCCACTTTGTCGTCGACAACGGGATCGATGACTCGCCTCGTCCTTAAAGACAATATCACTAATAGAGGAGAACTGGCCCCAGGCCAAACCCTCCGGTTGCGCAGCTTTACCATGACCACCCGTTCGGCCGTTAAGCCGACGATGACCTCTCGGGCCATCGAAAATCCTCTTCGTATCGACCCCAAACACTCCAAGCAGATGGATCCGGCGGAGTTTTTGTCTTTAAACGAGCTCCTTGATCGCATTGCGGCCCTGCGAATCGCCACAGATTACGATCGGATCGGGCTCAAACCCGACCAAAGAGAAATCAAATCTCCACCGACCACCCACCAGATAGCGGTAGTCGAGGAGCAAGACGGTGACTCTTCCCCTATACTGAAGACGGACTATGTCCGGATCGCCAACCCTACAGAGCGGGATACCCACACACAAAAGGAGGTGACCGGCCTTCCGAACATAGAATCGGATGGCGGGCAAAGGAAACGAGAAGATACTCCGAAGCCCGGACTGTTAAGTCTGGAAAAACTTCAGACTCTGGATCGTCGACCGGGTCAGGGTCCAGATCCAATACCGCCCACCCACCCAGACATAAGCGCTCTCACGAGCATACAACAGCAGTCTCAGGAAATGGTCCACCACTTCTGGGCCAGATTCCTCCTTCTTAAGGACAAGGATAAAGATTGCCGTGACGCGGACGCGATATCAGCGTTCCACAACAATTTCACGAACGAAGGAATCCTCAACGCCATTAATCGCCACCGCATACTACACTTCGCTGACTCGGCAACTATCGTACAAAAGTACAACACAATGGAAAGCGCGTGGAGGGATCATGCAGCTTGTTGGGAGCCATCGGTCCAAACTCAACCACTGGGCCAGGCGAAAAGGGCGCATCCCCGTGACGCGCCTGGTCCAATAGCCAAGAAATACAAAACCATCATGCGGCGCGGAACCGTTCTGGACGGATGGCTCGATGGCCCATGCAAAATACACACAACACCGGATACCATACCAACCCACAGCCTTAGAGCATGTTGGATACTCCGGCAGGTAGCCAAAAGCGGTGAGGACATCCTTACCAAAAACACCCCAAAGCAACACCCTCCAGAAGACAACGACCCTAGAGTACTGACGATCTGTGAGACATTCGCTTGAAACAAAAAGCGCAAAAGGGCACTTCACGGCCTAGACCGAAGTCTGTCAAATCGCCACAGTAAACCCTTGGAATGACACGGCTATAACCTTTAATGCTGACGACGAACCAAAATACAGGACATTCCGAGCACCAGCCACTTTAGTCATCAGTCCTATCATGGACGGCTTTCGACTTACCAGGGTCCTCATGGACGGTGGTAGCAGACTAAACCTCATCTATGAGGATACACTCCACAAAATGGAAATAGACAGGAGCCGCATCAAGCAAAGCAGCATGTAACATCCCAAATTTTCAATTTGGAATGTTATCCATTAGATCATCATTGCATATCATATTTTATTGCATTTTGGCTTGATCCTAGAAATTCTACGCAACTCAAGGACCTACGGAGAGAGTTGGGGATTTCATTATTTTCATATTCAAGTTTTCTCGAATTTTGAGAAGAGGATCGTTTGATTTTAATTATTTTCTCTTCGAATATTTCTTTCATAAAAATAAAAGAGAGAGGATAAAATGACTTCCTCAAAATAGAGAAATATCGAAGATTTAATATTAAAATCAAATAAGATTTTTATTCAGAGTTTTATTGCTATTTTATTTGAATTAGGAAAAAATATGCGTTTTTCAAATTGTATTTTAGGCCCAAATAAATGTTCACCTTGTGTGGCTTATTTTTAGAGGACAGGGAAAATTTATTACGGGATTTTTGGAGTCCGTTTAGTATTTATTTTCTTTTTTTCTGCACGTCGGAATTATTTAAAAAAAAGTCAACCAACTCCGGGCCATACTCGAGCAGGATTCCGCCCGGGGGTCCTTTATAAGCCGCCAACCCGAGGTGCCGAAGCCCACAGCCGCCCGCCGAAGCCCACCCACGCCTCGCGCCCTAACCCTAGCCGCCGCCACACACCGCCGCCGTCGCCCGCCGCCGCCGCACCGCCCGCCGCCGCCACGCGCCGCCTTGCCGGACCCGAGGTAGTCGCCTCGGTTTTCATGAGAAAATCGTTTGGTTTTATTTTTCTGGAACCCTAGATATGTTTTTTTAGATCCGGTTTGGATTATTTTTTTCGGTTTAATTATTTAACGAACGCCCGTTTTAACGAACGGTTTTCACTGTTTAGCCGCAGACAGTGAACATTCGTTCGTTAGCCTATTCATCAATTTTTCTTTTTCTTCGATTTTCCCCGATTATTTTCGATCACGATTTCTAATCCGATTTTCGTTTTAGTATAACTTTTCGCTCATTTATCAGAATCAGGCGATTTAAGCGCCTAGAGTTTCATATCAAAACCCTCTTCCCGTTTAACCAACTTAAACAAGTTTTTGCTAATGTAACATTTGGCTTTAGTCCAGAATAGTAAACGAAGCTTGTTTCTTTTGCCGTTTGAGTTTCGTTGCTCCGTTTGATTTGATTCTTTTTGCAAACAGGAGTTCTTAAGTTGAACTTTCCGGTTAGATCTTCTTACTTGTGCTTTAACCGTTCCCTTGTTTGATTGCTTATTGTATGCTTGTTTGATTGCGATAGAGTACCCGGAGTGCGAAGCGTGCTACGAGTCTCCAGGTTTTGCGGATCATCAGCAAGGCAAGTAACACTTTGATCATGTCCCCTTTATCACCCAATTTTTATGCATTAGTTTCAACCCTCAAACGTTGCATGGTTAGGACTTGATAACATGTGGGATTGGGAAAGTAGTTGATGAGGTAGAACCTATTGCCCTGTTATTATCAAACCTTTGGGAGTTACTTCTACGCTGCTTATATTGCTATGCTATGCTCATAGACGTGGATTGGGTTTGAGTGAATCCATGACAGATGTGAGATTGTTAATTAATGGTTCAACTTAAGGTGGCAACTTTAATGCACATCTGGGTGGATTGCTTGTCGGGCACCTGGAGAATCCAGTGTTGTCCTAGGATATCCCGGAGTACCCGTGTGATAATTCTAAGTTCCGCCACCCAGGCTCGAAGGGAACTGAGATATTTCATGCTAGAAACTTCCGTGTGCAGCCACAAGCTATTATGGGCTCTAGCATAGTTGAGTAAGTTGTGTGAAGCTCTTGAAGAGGTAGACTAGCAGATGTGGTGGGTTGTAGGTGGTATAGTCTATCCGGAGTAGAGAGTTAATGCTTCTGAAAGACTGTGTCTCGGTCATCCGTTTCTCAAACACCATGTAATGCGAGAAAACCAACGGAGGAGATAGAGTCTTGTGGGGAAAAGTGCACAAACCTCTGCAGAGTGTACAAGCTAATCATGGTTAGCCGTGTCCCTGGTTATGGACATCTTGAGTATCTAGTACTTGGATTATCATATGTATTTCATCACTCTAAATTAATATTGTTGGGTTGATAATTACTATTAATTGGGATTGAGTTGGAGGAACCTTCTCAATGATGTTTCAACTACCATGATAGTTAAAAAATCTATTGCTTTGTTGTAGGGAAAAATTGGCTTTTTGCAAAACTTTAACCTTAGAGCTTTGCACCAGCCAAATATGCATATAGTAATAGCATTATTCTATTCTTGCTCTACCGTGTTATATTGCCAGAATATTCCATGTGCTGACCCATTTTCGGGCTGCAACGTATTATGTTGCAGACTTTCAGACGAGGAGTAAGGTTTGCTAGGTCGTTGTCGTGTAGCTCAGCTATGCCGTTGGAGTTGATGGACTCACTTTATCTTCCAAGCCTTCCGATATTATCGTATTAGATGGCCTTAAGCCATATTTATTGTAATAAGTTATCTTTTGAGACATTCAATGTAATAAGTGTGTGATTTCTACTCTCTTATAAATCCTTCGAGTACTGTGTGTGTAAGCATTACCGATCTAGGGATGACACTGAAGCACAGAGACTTGACCATTTGAGGTCGGGTCGCTACAAGATGGTATCAGAGCACACGCTGAGTGTAGGACACGACCACTAAGCTAAAGCCCTAGATCACCACTCTCTTCTCATTTCTGACTCCTCTCCATTTTCTACTCTTTAGGATGGCAGACGCAAGGAACAAGTTTGCAGAACTGGATTAAGAAGCACCTTTTGGACGACACGTGAAGGAAGTCACTAAGTACCTGAACATTGGAATACCAAGCTTCACCGGGACTTACAATGCCACTTTACCTGAAGAGGAGCTATGGATGATTCAAGTTCAAGTTCCAGGAAGGACATTCGCGCCAGTCACCAAACCCATAGAGTTTTCCTTTGATGCACCAACCTGGAGTCTAGGAAAGGGTATGGCAGCTCACATCACCATGGGACGCATTGGAGAAGTTTACCATAAGGAGCTTAAGGATACTATCTATCAGATTTGTGGGCGCCGAGATGAGCAATGGGAGATGATTAGCACCAGGAAGGATAGATCAATCGTAGCTTTCATCCAGGAGTTAAACCAGCACATTCACTGCCAGGAGAACCAGATATGCGCAGGCATGATAGATCTGAAGAAGGCAATGACAAGGATCACGGAACTAGAGGAAGAACTCAAGGCTACTCGCGAGGATTATGAGGAGGAGATCGTCGTACTAGTGGAGAAGAATGACGATCTGGAAAGGAAGCTAGGAGTATTCATGGGAGACCCCGCGCCAGGAGGAGAAGACGATGAACCCAAGGAGATTCGTTCTGAGGACTACATCATCATCGATGACACTGAGTCGGACCCCGACGATAGCGATGATGACTATGAAGACGAAGCTGGAGCAGACATCATGGAGTCTTCGACTGATCAATATTTCTAGTAGACCACCACATCAGTAGTATTATTCCACCATGTATATAGTATAGTCCGAGCACTTTTGTAACGATAGTTAGATCGATTGTATGCCCTTGCTTGTTTGATTGAGTGATATGATTGCGTTTCTCTCATGTGCATATGGGTAGTGTTTTTCTCACTAGACCTCATTCTATTCTTTTCTCTTCCCTCAACCCTTAGACGCCTCCGAGACGTGACCCCGGATTTACTTTCCCACCGAAGCTCACTCAGTTGATCCAACAGTAGAATACACTGATGCAGTTGTTAGTTTAGAATCAAGGCAACATCAACAACAACAACCCACCACCACCACCACCAGTTGACAACTTAGCCCGCTTTCTGAGGTTGCAGCTGCCGGTGTTTTCCAGCAGCACCGAGCCGATAGTGGTAGATGATTGGCTCCGCGGGATTGGAAGGGAGTTAACCACTCCAAGTTGTACAGATGCTGAGAAGGTGCGTTTTGCCGCACATCAGTTGGATGGACCAGCAGCCTCATGGTGGGAGAATTACACAGTCACCTATCCTATAGCCACTATTACATGGGATCAGTTTCAACAAGCATTCCGCACCTCCCATGTCTCAACGGGAGCTATGAGCATGAAGAAGCGTGAGTTTCGCAACTTGCACCAAGGGAACCGTACTGTGGGGCAGTACGTGGATGAATTTAGTAAGTTGTCTCGTTATGCCCCTGACGATGTGGCCACAGATGCCGCGAAGCAGGAGAAGTTTATGGAAGGGTTGAACGACGAGATGAGCATGCAGTTGATGGTGGAAACATTTAACAACTACCAGGAGTTGCTAGACAAGGCTCTTATGATTGAAGGGAAGCAGCAGCAAATCGAGAGCCGCAAAAGGAAGTATGGACATGGAAGGTACAACTCAGGAGCTCAGCAGAAGCCTCGTCTAACCCCGAACTCGGGAGGACTTGTTCATAACCATGGAGGTCATAACCATAATGGAGGAAGTTCGCATAACCACAATGGTTCCAAGAATGGGACTAGGAACGGAACAAGCAACAATCAGACCCGCTCCAATCCAGCCACACCCACCAAGAGAGACCTAAGTCACATTACTTGCTTCAAGTGCGGGAAGACTGGACACTATGCCATAGAGTGCCCTAAAGCGAAGAATGGAAAAAGGTAATGAGAGCGCTGGGAAGAAGCCTAATCCATTCAACAAAGGACAAGTGAACCACGTTAACGTGGAGGAGGTTGAAGGGCAACCAGACGCAGAGATCAGTAAGTTTTTGGTTAAGTCTTTTACCACCGTTGTTCTTTTTGATACCGGTGCATCACATTCATACATATCAAGGGGATTCATGGATAAGTTTAAACGACCAACCCAAACCCCTAGGACCCCTCTGTTAGTAAGTTCACCTGGAGTAGAGTATATGGCCAGCCGATGGTGCGACCAGATACCCCTAACCGTTGGTAGCCATGTTTTTCCGTCAGACCTAATAATTTTGGAGTCACAAGGAATGAATGTGATATTAGGCATGGACTGGATGTCAAAGTATGGAGGAAGCATTGACTGTGCTAGTAAATCAATTTGTCTCACCACCCCGAAGGGAAAAAGGATCAAGTATGTATCTAGACATGCGCCTAGGAGGAGCCAAGTAAATACCCTCACGGGAGTTGTTCAGGAGGAAGTGCCTGTAGTGAAGGATTACCCAAATGTTTTTACAAGGAGTTACCAGGCATGCCACCGGATCGAGACATCGAGTTTTTGATAGAGCTATTGCCAGGTAACGGGCCAATATCAAAGAGACCCTACCGGATGCCCGAAAATGATCTGGAGGAGATTAAGAATCAGATCAAGGAGTTATTGGAGAAAGGTTACATCCGACGGAGTTCATCACCATGGGGAGCCCCAGTGCTTTTGGTTGAGAAGAAGGATAAGTCTCTTAGGATGGTTGTTGATTATCGTGCATTGAATGAGGTGAAGATCAAGAACAAATACCCACTGCCGATGATCAATAATTTGTTTGACCAGTTGCAAGGAGCTAAGGTGTTTTCGAAGATCGATCTGCGATCAAGATATCACCAGCTAAAGATCCGGGAAAAGGATATACCTAAAACCGCATTTACCACAAGGTACGGGTTATATGAGTATACGGTCATGTCATATGGACTGACTAACGCCCCCGCCTATTTCATGAGCATGATGAACAAGGTGTTCATGGAATATTTGGATAAGTTTGTTGTTGTGTTCATTGATGATATAATGGTATACTCGAAGAATGAAGAGGAGCAAAAAGAGCATTTGTGTTTAGTTCTCGAGAAACTCAGGGAACATCAGTTGTATGCCAAGTTCAGCAAATGTGAGTTTTGGTTGAAAGAAGTTGGATTCCTTGGACATGTTATATCAGGAGAAGCTATAGCAGTAGACCCCACCAAGTTTCAGTCAGTCACTGAATGGATGGCACCCACTTCAGTTAGCGAGATCCACAGTTTTCCTGGACTCGCAGGATACTACCGGAGATTCATTGAGAATTTTTCCAAGATTGCGAATCCAATGACAGAGCTATTAAAGAAGGATACCAAATTTAAATGGACAAAAGAATGTGAAGCGAGTTTTCAGGAGTTAAAGAAACATCTGACTATAGCCCCAGTACTGATTCTGCCGGATATACGCAAGGATTTCCAAGTGTATTGTGACGCCTCTCGCTTAGGACTTGGAGGAGTACTGATGCAGGACGGAAGATTTGTTTCGTATGCCTCGCGACAACTGAAACCACATGAGTTAAATTATGCCACGCATGACTTGGAGTTGGCTGCCGTAGTGCATGCGTTGAAGATTTGGAGACATTATCTTATTGGAAACCATTGCGATGTATACACTGACCATAAGAGTTTGAATTACATTTTCACACAGAATGAGCTGAACCTTAGGCAGAGGAGATGGTTGGAGCTTATAAAGGATTATGACATGAAGCTTCACTATCATCCAGGCAAGGCCAACATCATAGCAGACGCTTTGAGCTGGCAGAGTTATGCCAACACACTCATAAGCGCAGGATTGCCAAAGGAGTTGGCAGAGGATCTTAGGGAGCTTCGATTGGAGATTTTCCTTAGAGGTTTTGTTGCAACAATGGAAGTTCAGTCTACATTGTTAGGAAAGATTCGAGAAGCTCGGAAGGATGACAAAGAGATCACCGAGATAAATGAGAGAATGAGCAAAGGAAAGGCCAAAGGTTTTCGTGAGGATGAACACGGCACCTTGTGGTTTGAGGACCGTGTTCATGTGCCCAATAACACAGAGATCAGGAAGTTAATACTTCAGGAGGCTCATGACTCACCATATTCGATTCACCCCAGAAACACCAAGATGTATGTGGATTTAAAGGAGCGTTTCTGGTGGACTGGTATGAAGAAGGATATTGCCGAGTATGTAGCCGTATGTGATGTATGTAAGAGAGTGAAGGAAGAACATCAAAAGCCAGCCGGATTGTTACAACCTATGCCGATACCCGAATGGAAGTGGGATAAGCTTGGCATGGATTTCATCACCGGATTGCCCAGGACCAAATTAGGATATGATTCTATATGGGTAGTAGTTGATCGCTTGACCAAAGTAGCTCACTTTATCCCAGTGAAAACCACCAATACAAGTGCCAAGTTGGCCAAGATATACATGACCAGGATAGTATGTTTGTATGGAGTTCCAAGGACCATTGTATCGGATAGAGGAACCTAGTTTACCTCAAAGTTTTGGAATCAGTTGCATGAAACTTTGGGAACTAGACTGGAGTTCAGTACAACTTTTTACCTGCAAACAGATGGACAAACCGAGAGAGTCAACCAAATTCTGGAGGATATGTTGAGAGCTTGTGCACTAGATTATGGATCTAGTTGGGATGACAACTTGCCCTACGCAAAGTTCTCATACAACAATAGTTACCAGGCCAGTTTGAAGATGGCACCTTTCGAAGCCTTGTACGGAAGGAGGTGCAGGACACCGTTGTTGTGGGATGAAGTTGGAGAACGTCAGTTGTTTGGACAAGATTTGATGAAGGAATCCGAAGAGAAGGTTAAATTGATTAGAGATAGACTGAAGGTAGCTCAGTCCAGATAGAACAGTTATGCAAATTCAAAATGCAAAGAGGTAGTCTATGAAATTGGAGACAGAGTGTATCTTCGGGTATCACCACTCCGAGGAGTTAAGCGCTTTGGAGTTAAGGGAAAGTTAGCGCCATGCTTTTTGGGACCATACAGAGTTTTGGAACGTATGGGAGAAGTTGCTTATAAGTTGGAATTACCCGGAGGATTGTCAGGAGTTCACGATGTGTTCCACATTTCTTAGTTGAAGAAGTGCCATGCAGAGATGGCCGACATTCCTCTGAGAGATACAGTACCGCTGGAAGCGATTCAGTTGGACAATGATTTGACCTATGAGGAGAAGCCAGTCAGGATTCTCGAGTTTGCCAGTCGGGTTACCCGCAGCAAGGTTATTAAGTTTTGCAAAGTTCAGTGGAGCCACCATACCGAGGACGAAGCCAGCTGGGAACGAGAGGAAGACCTATGCAAGGACCATCCACACCTATTTTCTAGCCAACCCGAATCTCGAGGGCGATATTCATCTTAAGGGGGGTAGGTTTGTAACATCCCAAAATTTCAATTTGGAATGTTATACATTAGATCATCATTGCATATCATATTTTATTGCATTTTGGCTTGATCCTAGAAATTCTACGCAACTCAAGGACCTATGGAGAGAGTTGGGGATTTCATTATTTTCGTATTCGAGTTTTCTCGAATTTTGAAAAGAGGATTCTTTGATTTTAATTATTTTCTCTTCGAATATTTATTTTATAAAAATAAAAGAGAGAGGATAAAATGACTTCCTCAAAATAGAGAAATATCGAAGATTTAATATTAAAATCAAATAAGATTTTTATTCGGAGTTTTATCGCTATTTTATTTGAATTAGGAAAAATATGCGTTTTTCAAAATTGCATTTTAGGCCCAAATAAATGTTCACCTTGTCCGGCTTATTTTTAGAGGACGGGAAAAATTTATTTCAGGATTTTTAGAGTCCGTTTAGTATTTCTTCTCTTTCTTTTTCTACACGTCGGAATTATTAAAAAAAGTCAACCAACCTCGGGCCGTACCCCCGAGCCGCCGAAACCCACAGCTGCCCGCCGAAGCCCACCCGCGCCTCACGCCCTAACCCTAGCCGCCGCGCCGCCGCCGCCACGCGCCGCCACCGCCACGTGCCGCCGCCGCCGTTGCCCGCCGCCACCGACGCCGCACCGCCCGCCGCGCCACCACGCCTGACCCGGCTGGACCCGAGGTAGCTGCCTCGGTTTTTCAGAGAAAACCGTTTGGTTTTTTTCCGGAACAATATATGCATTTTTTTAGATCCGGTTTCGTTTATTTTTTTCTGTTTAGTTATTTAATGAACGCCCGTTTTTACGTTCGTTTTAACGAACGGTTTTCACCTTTTAGCCGCAGACAGCGAACGTTCGTTCGTTAGCATGTTCGTCAGTTTTTCTTTTTTTCGGATTTTCCGCGCTTATTTTTGATCGCGATTTCTGATCCAATTTTCATTTTAGTATAACTTTTCGCTCGTTTATAGGAATCAGGCGAGTCAAGCGCCTAGAGTTTCGTCTCGAAACCCTCTTCCCATTTAACCAACTTAAACAAGTTTTTGCTACTATAAAATTTGACTTTAGTCCAAAATAGCAAATAAATCTTGTTTCTTTCGCCGTTTGAATTTCGTTGCTCCGTTTGATTTGTTTCTTTTTGCAAACCGGAGTTCTTAAGTTGAACTTTCTGGTTAGATCTTCTTACGCGTCCTTTACCCATGCCCTTGTTTGATTGCTTATTGTATGCTTGTTTGATTGCGATAGAGTACCCGGAGTGTGAAGCGTGCTATGAGTCTCTAGGTTTTGCGGATCATCAGCAAGGCAAGTAACAATTTGATCATATCCCTTTTATCACCCAGTTTTTATGCACTAGTTTCAACCCTCAAACATTGCATGGTTAGGACTTGATAACATGTGGGATTGGGAAGTAGTTGATGAGGTAGAACCTATTGCCCTGTTATTATCAAACCCTTGGGAGTTACTTCTATGCTGCTTATATTTCTATGCTATGCTCGTAGACGTGGATTGTGTTTGAGTGAATCCATGACAGATGTGAGATTGTTAATTAATGTTTCAACTTAAGGTGGCAACTTTAATACACATCTGAGTGGATTCCTTGTCGGGCACCTGGAGAATCCAGTGTTGTCCTAGGATATCCCGGAGTACCCGTGTGCTAATCCTAAGGTCCGCCTCCCAGGCTCAAAGGGAACTGAGATATTTCATGCTAGAAGCTTCCGTGTGCAGCCACAAGCTATTATGGGCTCTAGCATAGTTGAGTAAGTTGCGTGAAGCTTTTCAAGAGGTAGACTAACAGATGTAGTGGGTTGTAGGTGGTATAGTCTATCCGGAGTAGAGAGTTAATACTTCTGAAAGACTTTGTCTCGGTCATCCGTTTCTCAAACACCATGTAGTGCGAGAAATCCAACGGAGGAGATCGAGTCTTGTGGGGAAAAGTGCACAAACCTCTGCAGAGTGTACAAACTAATCATGGTTAGCCGTGTCCTCGGTTATGGACATCTTGAGTATCTAGTACTTGGATTATCATATGTATCTTATCATTCTACATTAATATTGTTGGGTTGATAATTACTTTTAATTGGGATTGAGTGGGAGGAACCTTCTCAATGATGTTTCAACTACCATGATAGTTAAATAAAATCTATTCCTTTGTTGTAGGAAAAAAATTGGCTTTTCGCAAAACTTTAACCTTAGAGCTTTCCACCAACCAAATATGCATATAGTGATAGCATTATTCTATTCTTGCTCTACCATGTTATGTTGCCAGCATATTCCATGTGCTAACCCGTTTTCGGGCTGCAACATATTATGTTGCAGACTATTCAGACGAGGAGTAAGGTTCGTTAGGTCGTTGCCGTGCAGCTCAGCTATGCCATTGGAGTTGATGGACTCACTTTATCTTCCAAGCCTTCCGCTATTAACGTTTAGATGGCCTTAAGCCATATTTATTGTAATAAGTTCTCTTTTGAGACATTCGATGTAATAAGTGTGTGATTTCTACTTTATTATAAATCCTTCGAGTACTGTGTGTGTCAGCATTACCGATCCAGGGATGACACAGAAGCACAGAGACATGACCGTTTGAGGTCGGGTCGCTACACAACACGACCTTCCGAGGAATCATTCCTAGTTAGGAGGCGCGGTAAAATCACACTTGACATGGTATTCGGCACGCCGGAGAATTATCGGTATGAAGAAATCACCTTCCAAGTGGATCCTTTCAGCAGAGGATACCACACCCTATTGGGGCGGCATGCTTTTACACGTTTCCAAGCTATACCTCATTATGGCTATATGAAGCTCAAAATGCCCGAACCAAATGGCATAATCACTCTTGTCAGTGATCCGGACATAGCACTCCGCACCGAAAACAAAACCGCATCCCTGGCCCTTGAGGAATTATCTGAAGCCCTCGCGGCCGAAGAATTAACCGCACTGAGCTCCACAGTGGATAGGGACAATGTGATATTAGACAAACGACCCAAATCCACCTCCTTCAAACCGGCAAAAGAAATAGTCAAATTCCAGGTCCACCCAACGGACCCCAAGAAGACAGCATCTATTGGAGCACAACTAGACCCAATGGTCAACGCTGCACTAAGGGATTTCCTTCGCGAAAACTGGGATATATTCACCTGGCACCCTTTTGACATGCCTGGAATCCCACGTGAGCTGGCCGAACATAGCCCTAATATCTTAAAGGGATACAGAGCAATCAAACAAGCACTGCGGCGCTTGTCCGAGCCCAAACGCCAAGTTATGGGGGAGGAGCTAGCCAAGCTAATTGAGGCCGGATTCATCAGAGAAATAAAACATCCGGACTGGCTGGCAAACCTGGTGATGGTACCAAAGAAGGACAAATCCTGGCGGTTGTTCGTCGATTTTAAAGATCTCAATAATGCTTGCCCTAAGGATCCCTTCCCCCTCCCCCGCATTGATCAAATCATCGATGCAACCGCAGGACATGACTCACTGTGCTTCCTTGATGCATATTCCGGATACCATCAAATCAAAATGAAGGAGTCCGATCAAGATGCAACAACATTCATGACGCCATATGGGCCATTCTGCTTCAACACCATGCCCTTCGGGCTCAAGAACGCCGGCGCCACATACCAACGCATGATTCAAACATGCCTAGAGAAACAGATCGGCAAGACAATTGAAGCTTATGTGGACGACGTCGTCATCAATACTAGGCGCGTCGAAACACTAATAGACGATTTACGTCTCACATTAGATAACCTCTGCGCGTATAACGTTAAACTCAATCCGGAAAAGTGCGTTTTCGGCATCCCCGCTGGAAAACTGTTGGGCTTCATTGCTTCCAACAGAGGAATTGAAGCCAATCCCTCCAAAATTCGAGCTCTGTCACAATTGGCTACGCCAACAGACCTTAAACAAGTCCAAAAGCTCGCAGGTTGCGTGGTAGCTCTAAGCCGCTTTATCTCCAGATTGGGAGAAAAGGCACTGCCACTCTATCGCCTTCTACGGCGAACCGATCACTTCGAGTGGACGGACACGGCAACAGCCGGACTGGAGGAAATAAAAACCCTTCTTGCGAGCAACCCAATTTTGGCCGCGCCAAACATCGGTGAACCGATGTTATTATACATATCGGCAACACATCAGGTGGTGAGCGCCGTGCTCGTCGTTGAACGAGAACAGGACGGACACAAATTCCCGCTTCAGAAGCCAGTATACTACGTATCCACTGTCCTTACACCATGCAAATCCCGGTACCCCCATTATCAAAAGATAGCGTACGCAGTCTTCATGGCATCCCAAAAGCTCCATCACTACTTCCAGGAGTGCTCGATCATGGTGGCTTCCGAAGTACCACTCAATGACATTATAAACAACCGCGATGCCACGGGCCGGATTGCCAAATGGGCCATTAAGCTCCTACCATTTGATATTACATACAAACTACGTCAAGCTATTAAATCCCAAGTACTGGCTGACTTCGTCGCTGAATGGACAGAGGCCGAAATCCCCAAAGAGTATGGCACATATTCCAATTGGGTTATGTATTTTGATGGCTCCAAAATGCTGGCAGGGCTAGGGGCAGGCGTCGTTTTAACGTCACCTATTGGAGACGTCGTTTAGTACGTACTCCAAATACTATACACAGACTCCAATAACGCAGCCGAATACGAGGCCTTATTGCATGGTCTCCGGATGGCTGTCTCCATGGGCATACAACGCCTGGAAGTGCACGGGGACTCAAACCTCGCAGTATCTCAAATAAATGGAGACTTCAATGCCAAAGACCCGAAGATGGCAGCTTATCGCAATGCCATCCTAAAAATGTCGGCTCGGTTCGAGGGACTCGAGTTCCATCATGTGGCCCGAGAAAGTAATCAAGCGGCGAATGTTCTTGCTCGCATAGGCGCTAAGTGCGACCCCATCCCACCTAACATTTTTCTGGAAAGGCTTTTTAAGCCATCCGTGGTATGGTAGGGGGAGGGCGGCAGCACTAGTCCGAATCCAAACACAACCCAAGATTCCAAACGCACCGATAACGTCGGAGGCTCAACCACCGAAATAAAACCGTCGGCTCATCTCATTATGGTTGTCATTGCCCAATGGACCGAATGCTTCTTGGCCTAACTTAATAAGAAGAAGCTTCCCGAGGATCAGAATGAGGCCCCCTGCATTGTCTGGCGTTCAAAGGCCTACAAGGTTCATGATGGAGAGCTCTATAAGAAAAGCGCTACCGGAGTTCTTCAACGATGTATCTCCGAGGAAGAGGGGCGGCAGCTCTTGGCTGAAATTCACGCCGGACTCAGCGGTCACCACACCGCAGCTCGGGCCCTTGTTAGCAAAGCCTTCCATATAGGGTTTTATTGGTCGAAGGCCGGAGCAGATGCACAGGACCTTGTCCAACATTGCGTCGGATGCCAACTCTTTGCCAACCAAAGCCATATGCCCCCACTGCCGTACAAACAATCCCCATCACTTGGCCTTTTGCTGTCTGGGAACTCGATATGGTCGGATCCCTTAAAGTAGCAAGCCATAAGAGAAAGTATCTGCTGGTCATGGTGGATAAATTCACCAGTCAAAACGGCCGATCCGGGGCCGGTAATAGATTTCATATCCGGCGTGGTACACCGTTATGGTGTCCCACACAGCATAATCACCGATAATGGCTCTAATTTCATAGCCAATGAAGTGAAAACCTGGTGTGCTAATCTGGGCATTAAGCTTGATTACGCCTCTATCTATCACCCACAGACAAGCAGTCAAATCCCATGGGCTAATGGTCTTATTACGAGCGGCATCAAACCTAGACTAGTGCGGTCTTTGAAAGAATCAGACAAGCACTGGGTGGAGGAACTTGACTCCGTACTCTAGGGGCTACGGACCATGCCCAACCGCACTACTGGATATACACCTTTCTTCATGGTGTACGGTGCAGAAGAAGTGTTACCCTGCGATATTATTCATGACTCACCTCGAGTGCGCATGTACGAAGAGAGAGAAGCCGAGCTTGATCGGCAGGACAACTTAGATGCCCTGGAGGAGGAGCGCGACGTCGCAAAAGCCTGTTCCGCATTTTATCAACAGTAGGCTTGCAGGTATCAAAGCAGAGAAGTGCGGGCCAAGACTTATAACGTTGGTGAACTCGTTCTACGCCTGCCGGAGAAGAAAAAGGACAAACTCAAGCCCAAGTGGGAGGGTCCCTTCATCATTGACGAAGTTCTCACCGGAGGAGTGATGACCCACAAGTATAGGGGATCTATCGTAGTACTTTTGATAAGTAAGAGTGTCGAATCCAACGAGGAGAAGAAGGAAATGATAAGCGGTTTTCAGCAAGGTATTCTCTGCAAGCACTGAAATTATCGGTAACAGATAGTTTTGTGGTAAAGTAATTGGTAACGAGTAGCAAGTAATAAAAGTAAATAAGGTGCAGTAAGATGGCCTAATCCTTTTTGTAGCAAAGGACAAGCCTAGACAAACTCTTATATGAAGGAAAGCGCTCCCGAGGACACATGGGAATAATCGTCAAGCTAGGTTTCATCACATTCATATGATTCGCGTTCGGTACTTTGATAATTTGATATGTGGGTGGACCAGTGCTTGGGTGCTGTCCTTACTTGGACAAGCATCCCACTTATGATTAACCCCCATTGCAAGCATCCGCAACTAAAACAGAAGTATTAAGGTAAACCAAATCATAGCATGAAACATATGGATCCAAATCAGCCCTCTACGAAGCAACGCATAAACTAGGGTTTAAGCTTCCGTCACTCTAGCAACCCATCATCTACTTATTACTTCCCAATGCCTCCCTCTAGGCCCAAACAATGGTGAAGTGTCATGTAGTCGACGTTCACATGACACCACTAGAGGGATGACAACATACATCTCATCAAAATATCAAACGAATACCAAATTCACATGACTACTAATAGCAAGACTTCTCCCATGACCTCAGGAACAAACGTAACTACTCACAAAGCATATTCATGTTCATAATCAGAGGGGTATTAATATGCATAATGGATCTGAACATATGATATTCCACCAATTAAACCAACTAGCATCAACAACAAGGAGTAATTAACACTACTAGCAAACCACAGGTACCAATCTGAAGTTTGGATACAAAGATTGGATACAAGAGATGAACTATGGTTTGAGATGAGATGGTTCTGGTGAAGGTTTTGATGGAGATTGACCACCTCCCGATGAGAGGATCGTTGGTGATGACGATGGTGATGATTTCCCCCTCCCGGAGGGAAGTTTCCCCGGCAGAACAGCTCCGCCGAAGCCCTAGACTGGTTCCGCCAAGGTTCCGCCTCGTGGCGGCGGAGTTTCGTCCCGTAAGCTTGCTTATGATTTTTTCTCGGACGAAAGACCTCTTATAGCAGAAGATGGGCATCGGAGGGCCACCATGGGGCCCATGAGGCAGGGGGCGGGCCCAGGGGGTAGGGCGCGCCCCCACCCTCGTGGCTGGTGGGTGGCCCCCCTCTGGTACTTCATGCGCCCAGTATTTTTATATATTCTGGAAATAACTTCCGTGAAGTTTTAGGACTTTTGGAGCAGTGCAGAATAGGTCTCTAATATTTTCTCCTTTTCCAGCCCAGAATCCCAACTGCTGGCATTCTCCCTCTTCACGTAAACATTGTAAAATAAGAAAGAATAGACATAAGTATTGTGACATAATCTGTAATAACATCCCATAATGCAATAAATATCGACATAAAAGCATGATGCAAAATGGACGTACCAACTCCCCCAAGCTTAGACCTCGCTTGTCCTCAAGCGAAAGCCAAAATCGAAAAATATGTCCACTGATGTCTACTACACAACCTTCTTCGCGTAGACATTGTTGGGCCTCCAAGTGCAGAGGTTTGTAGGACAGTAGCAAATTTCCCTCAAGTGGATGACCTAAGGTTTATCAATCCATAGGAGGCGTAGGATGAAGATGGTCTCTCTCTCAAGCAACCCTGCAACCAAATAACAAAGAGTCCCTTGTGTCCCCAACACACCCAATACAATGGTAAATTGCATAGGTGCACTAGTTCGGCGAAGAGATGGTGATACAAGTGGTATATGGATGGTAGATAAACGTACTTGTAATCTGAAAATATAAAAACAGCAAGGTAACTAATGATAAAAGTGAGCGTAAACGGTATTGCAATGCGTTGAAACAAGGCCTAGGGTTCATACTTTCACTAGTGCAAGTTCCCTCAACAATAATAACATAATTGGATCATATAACTATCCCTCAACATGCAACAAAGAGTCACTCCAAAGTCACTAATAGCGGAGAACAAACAAAGAGATTATGGTAGGGTACGAAACCACCTCAAAGTTATTCTTTCCAATCAATCTGTTGGGCTATTCCTATAAGTGTCACAAACAGCCCTAGAGTTCGTACTAGAATAACACCTTAAGACACAAATCAACCAAAACCCTAATGTCACCTAGATACTCCAATGTCACCTCAAGTATCCGTGGGTATGATTATACAATATGCATCACACAATCTCGGAATCATCTATTCAACCAACACATAGAACCTCAAAGAGTGCCCCAAAGTTTCTACCGGAGAATCACGATGAAAACGTGTGCCAACCCCTATGCATAGGTTCATGGGCGGAACCCGCAAGTTGATCACCAAAACATACATCAAGTGATTCACATGGTATCCCATTGTCACCACAGATACGCACGGCAAGACATACATCAAGTGTTCTCAAATCTTTAAAGACTCAATCCGATAATATAACTTCTAAGGGGAAACCCAATCCATTAAAATAGAGTAGAGGGGGGAGAAAACATCATAAGATCCAACTATAATAGCAAAGCTCGCGATACATCCAGATCGTACCACCTCAAGAACACGAGAGAGAGAGATCAAACACATAGCTACTTGTACATACCCTCATCCCCGAGGGAGAACTACTCCCTCCTCATCATGGAGAGCACTGGGATGATGAAGATGGTCACCGGAGAAGGATTCCCCCTCCGTCAGGGTGCCGGAACGGGTCTAGATTGGCTTTTGGTGGCTACGGAAGCTTCGGGTGGCGGAACTCCCGATCTATTCTGCCCCTCGATAGTTTTAGGGTACGTGGGTATATATGGGTGAAAGAAGTACGTCAGGGTAGCCACGAGGGGCCCATGAGGGTGGAGGGCGCGCCCTAGGGGGGTGGGCGCGCCCCCCTGCCTCGTGGATCCCTCGTTCCTTTCCTGACGTGCACTCCAAGTTTTTTCGGTAGCTTTCCTTCCAAAAATAACTTCTCTAGTTGGTTTCATTCCTTTTCGACTCCGTTTGATATTCCTTTTCTTCGAAACACTGAAATAGGCAAAAAAAACAGCAATTCTGGGTTGGGCCTCCGGTTAATAGGTTAGTCCCTAAAAGAATATAAAAGTGGATAATAAAGCCCAATATTGTTGAAAACAGTAGATAATATAGCATGGAGCAATCAAAAATTATAGATACATTGGAGACGTATCAAGCATCCCCAAGCTTAATTCCTGCTCGTCCTCGAGTAGGTAAATGATAAAAAAGATTTTTTGATGCGGAGTGCTACTTGGCATAATTTCAATGTAATTCTTCTTAGTTGTGGTATGAATGTTCAGATCCGAAAGATTTAAGACAAAAGTTCATATTGACATAAAAATAATAATACTTCAAGCATACTAACTAAGAAATTATGTCCTCTCAAAATAACATGGCCAAAGAAAGTTCATCCCTACAATATCATATAGTTTAGTCATGCTCCATTTTCGTCACACAAGAATGCTCTCATCATGCACAACCCCGATGACAAGCCAAGAAATTGTTTCATACTTTAGTAATCTCAAACCTATAAACTTTCACGCAATATATGAGCGCGAGCCATGGACATAGCACTATGGGTGGAATAGAATATGATGATGGTGGTTATGTAGAGAAGATAAAAAGGAGAAAGTCTCACAACAACGAGGATAATCAATGGTCTATGGAGATGCCCATCGATTGATGTTAATGCAAGGAGTAGGGATTGCCATGCAACGGATGCACTAGAGCTATAAATGTATGAAAGCTCAACAAAAGAAACTAAGTGGGTGTGCATCCAACTTGCTTGCTCACGGAGACCTAGGGCACTTGACGAGGCCCATTGTTGGAATATACAAGCCAAGTTCTATAATGAAAATTCCAACTAGTATATGGAAGTGACAAAGCAAGAGACTCTCTATCATAAATATCATGGTGCTACTTTGAAGCACAAGTGTGGAAAAGGGGTAGTAGCATTGTACCTTTTTATTTTTTTTTGCCTTTCTTCTTTTTTATTTATTTGGCCTTTCCATATTTTTGGCCTTTTTTTCGTTAATGCTCTATTAATGATGATCATCACACTTCTATTTATTTACAACTCAAAGATTACAACTCGATACTAGAACAAACTATGACTCTATATGAATGCCTACGGCGGTGTACCGGGATTGCGATGAATCAAGAGTGACATGTATGAAAAAATATGAATGGTGGCTTTGCCACAAATACGATGTCAACTACATGATCATGCAAAGCAATATGATAATGATGATGCGTGTCATAATAAACGGAATGGTGGAAAGTTGCATGGCAATATATCTTGGAATGGCTATGGAAATGCCATAATAGGTAGGTATGGTGGCTGTTTTCGGTAAGGTATAAGGAGGTTTATGTGTGAAAGAGCGTATCATATCACGGGGTTTGGATGCACCGGCGAGGTTTGCAACAACTCTCAATGTGAGAAAGGGCAATGCACGGTACCGAAGAGGCTAGCAAGGATGGAAGGGTGAGAGTGCGTATAATCCATGGACTCAACATTAGTTATAAATAACTCATGTACTTATTGCAAAAATCTACAAGTCGTCAAAACCTCGGCACTACGCGCATGCTCCTAGGGGGGATAGATTGGTAGGAAAGGACCATCGCTCGTCCCCGACTGCCACTCATAAGGAAGACAATCAAATAACACCTCATGTTTCAAATTTGTTACACAATGTTTACCATACATGCATGCTACGGGACTTGCAAACTTCAACACAAGTATTTCTCAAATTCACAACTACTCAACTAGCACGACTTTGATATTATTACCTCCATATCTCAAAACAATCATCAAGCATCAAACTTCTCTTAGTATTCAAAACACTCATAAGAATTTTTTTACTAATCCTGAATACCTAGCATATTAGGATTATTTAAGAAAATTACCATGCCATTAAAGACTCTCAAAATAATATAAGTTAAGCATGAGAGTTCATCTATTTCTATAAAATAAAACCACCACCATGCTCTAAAAGGATATAAGTGAAGCACTAGAGCAAATGACAAACTACTCCGAAAGATATAGGTGAAGATCAATGAGTAGTCGAATAATTATGCAACTATGTGAAGACTCTATAACATTTAAGAATTTCATATCTTGGTATTTTATTCAAACATCAAGAAAAACTAAATATAATAAAATGATGCTCCAAGCAAAACGCATATCATGTGGCGAATAAAAATATAGCTCCAAGTAAAGTTACAAAGAACGAAGACGAAAGAGGGGATGCCTTCCGGGGCATCCCCAAGCTTAGGCTTTTGGTTGTCCTTGAATATTACCTTGGGGTGCCTTGGGAATCCCCAAGCTTAGGCTCTTGCCACTACTTATTCCATAGTCCATCGAATCTTTACCCAAAACTTGAAAACTTCGCAACACAAAACTTAACAGAAAACTCGTAAGCTCCGTTAGTATAAGAAACTAAATCACCACTTAGGTACTGTTGTGAACTCATTATAAATTCATATTAGTGTAATATTTACTGTATTCCAACATATATATGGTTCATACCCTCCGATACTACTCATAGATTCATCAAAATAAGCAAACAACACATCAAAAACAGAATCTGTCAAAAACAGAACAGTCTGTAGTAATCTGGATCAAACGTATACTTATGGAACTCCTAAAATTCTCAAATAAATTTCTGGACGTGAGGAATTTATCTATTAATCAGATTAAAAAATAATTAACTAAATATCTCTCTCCAAATAAAAATTGCAGCAATTCTCGTGAGCACTTAAAGTTTCTGTTTTTTACAGCAGGATCGCAAAGACTTTCCCCAAGTCTTCCCAAAGGTTCTACTTGGCACAAACACTAACTAAAACATAAAAACTCAATCATAACAGAGGCTAGATAAATTATTTATTACTAAACAGGATCAAAAATCTAGGAACAAAAATAAAATTGGGTTGCCTCCCAACAAGCGCTATCGTTTAACGCCCCTAGCTAGGCACGATGATTTCAATGATGCTCATATAAAGGGTAAGAATTGAAACATAAAGTGAGCATCCTGAAGAATATGACTAGCACATTTATGTCTAACCCACTTCCTATGCATAGGGATTTTGTGATCAAACAGCTTGTGGGAACAAGAATCAACTTGCATAGGAAAGCAAAACAAGCATAACTTCAAAACTTTAAGCACATAAAGAGGAAACTTGATATTATTGCAATTCCTATAAACATATGTTCCTCCCTCATAATAATTTTCAGTAGCATCATGAATGAATTCAACAATATAACCAGCACCTAAAGCATTCTATTCATGATCTACAAGCATAGAAAATTTACTACTCTCCACATAAGCAAAATTCTTCTCATTCGGAATTGTGGGAGTACCATAAGAGACTTGAATACAATAAATTGTTTCCACATTAAAAGAGTAGTGTTCAGAGAAGGAGTAATCATAATCATGAAAAGTTTTATAAATATAATCAGTACTTTTTATAGTATAAGTATCATCACAATAATCATCATAGGTAGGAGGCATGCTATCATCATTATAAATTTGCATATCAAAACTTGGGAGACTAAAAATATCATCTTCATTAAACGTAGCATCGCCAAGCTTGGGACAAACATTAATTGCAGAAAATATATTCTCAAAAACATCATATTCATCAAAGATAGCATCCCCAATCTTAGGCCTTTTCATATCATAAGCATAATCACTCTAATCATTAATAGTATGGATAGCGCCAACAATATAGCAATTATCATATTCTTCCAAGCAAGTGCCAAAAAGATTTTCAAGATCATAAGAAGTATCATTATCTTCCATAATTATATTTTCATGAGGCACAATAGTAATAGGAGCAGCATTATTTGGGAGAGATATCTTTTTTCCTCTCTTCCTTTTCTTTTCTTCTTCTTCACCACATCATGTGTGGGTTCAATCCTCTTTTTGGAGCTCCTTATTAATGAGATTGGTTGAATAGGAGGCTCCTCCTAGTTACCTGATTCATCATAAGAAATAATAGGAGGGTATTGGGAAGTCTCTTCCCTTTCATTACTATTCTCTTCATCTTCTATTTGTTTTCTTTTCTTTATGTAATTCACAATATAAGGATTTTCAATGCAATTCACCGCACAATACATATAAATCTTCTCTAGTTCAAAATCAAGAAATCTATCAAGATTAAACTCTGGAATACCCTCAGTTATACGTTTCATTTCCTCATACCCCAAAAGAAGACTAAGCTCTCTATGATGCTCAAGGGTAATCAAATTACCACAATTTTTGGATACGATTCGGTCATGAAATGTAGCGACCCGACCCGAATGGATCAAGTCTCTGTGCTTAAGTGTCATCCCTGGATCGGTATGCTGACACACACAGTACTCGAGGATTTATACCAGAGGTAAATCACATGTAAAAAGTAACGTAAATACTATTACCTCAATCCAAATAGCGGAAGTAACAAGGTTGTGGATTCCCATCAACACCAACAGAAAAGTTGAGTGTAGAAATCATAACCCTAATGTATCACTTACTCTTCGTAAGATTCCTGCAACATGAGATGTTGCAGCCACAAAGGGTCAGTACATTGAATGTACTGGCAAATTCACACCATAGAGAGAAATGATGAACAATGGCTATCACTACGTGCATATTTGGTTGGTGGAAAAGCTCTATGGTTATAGTTTTTGCGAAAAGCCAATTTTTCCCTACTACAAAGGAATATTAACTATCATGGTGGTTGTTAAACATTGAGAATGGTTGACAGCATTCTCAATCCCAATTAAGTAACATCATTCAAACCCAACAATATTCATTTAAAGTAACGTGATGAGATCAACAGTATAATCCAGGTACTAGATACTCAAGATGTCCATAATCGGGGACATGGCTAACCATGATTATTTTATTACACTCTGCAGAGGTTTCGCACTTTTCCCCACAAGACTCGATCTCCTCTGTTGGATTTCTCGCACTACATGGTGTTTGAGAAACGGATGACCGAGACATAGTCTTTTAGAAGCGCTAGCACCTTACGATGGGTAGACCGTACCACCTACATCCCCTACATCTGCTAGTCTACCACTTTAAGAGTTCGCACGACTTAGTCAACTATGCTAGAGCCCATAGTAGCTTGTGGTTGCACACGGAAGTTTCCAGCATGAATAATCTCATGATCCCTTTGAGCCTGGGTGGCGGTCCATAAAAAAATAGGCAATCCTGGTCTACCCAGGTGCCTAGACAGGCAATCCTGGAATAACCAGGTACCTCAATCCACCCAGATGTGTGTTTAAGTTGCCACCTTAAGTAAACCATTAATTAACAATCTCGCATCTGTCATGAATAGTCTCAAAACCCAATCCACGTCTACGAGCATAGCATGACACTATAAGCATAACGTAATACTAACACCCAAGGTTTGAATACAGGGCAATAGGTTCCTACCTCATCAACTACTTCCCAATAACCACAATTTAATTAGATCCTAATCATGCAATGTTTGAGGTTTGATCTAATGCAATAAAAATGGGTATGAAAGAGGTATGATCAAAGTGTGAACTTGCCTGCAATGTTGATGAAGATGATTCGCACTCAAAACTCTTGATAGCTCTACTTGTCACACTCCGGTCAATCTATCGTAGGCAAGCAATAGTAACCACACATAAGCCATCACTCAAAAGATCAGAAAGATCGAAGAAAAACGATTCGGAAAACTTCAAAACCAAGCAAATAACTCTTGCAACATAATTTTTTTTCTAAAAATATGAAAATTATGTGAATTTGGCCTTATCAGAAAGTTTAGGTCAAGAGCTTCGATTTGTAAAAAGAATCAACTCAAACGGAGCTACGAAACTCAAGTTATGATCAAACGAAGTTTGAATTCAAAAATGATCTAATTCAAATTTTAAACTTTTCAAAAACATGTTTTAGTTGTTTATCCGGATAGAGGGGATCATAACGAAGATGTGGGCGTTGGTTTCGTTGAATTTGGACTAACGAGTAAAAAGTTATGACCGTTTGAAGAACAGGGACTAATTTGTAAAGAAATCATCACAGATAGGTCCCTGGGCAAAATCTAAAATAAAAAGAAAAATCCTATCGAATGAGGCGCGGTGGTCCCGGCGGGACTCGGGGATATCGGGACGAGGCGCGGTGGTGACGGCGGCGAGCAATGGCGCGCGGCAGCAGAAAACTTCTCCGGTGAGATCGGGAGGACTCCCTAGGGCACGGTAGATCGAGGTTTTCGCGAAAATCGGACCAGGATGAGGTGGGAAGTATTTATAGGGGGTTGGGATTGCGCGAGGGGCCATGGAGACAGCGCCCCAGGAGGATTTGAGCGGCGGTGCTCGGCGTCGTGCTCGGGCAGGAGTCCTGCCTGTCGTGGGGAAGAAGAAGACGCGGGCCCCGCTGTTAGCGAGACAGGGCGAGCGGGAGGGGATCGGGTGACGAGGGCGGAGGCGGTTCGCGCGAGGGGAGAGAGGACATGGGCCGATTCGGCTGGCTGGGTGGGCTTCGGCCCAGTCGGCGGAGAGTTCCTTTTTTTAAAATAAAGATTTTTTTTCAGTCAAAGAAAATAACAAAAACGAAAATAACTAAAAACATTACATAGGAATATAATATATCTAAATTTTCAGAAAAAGATTTTCTATGATGTGAACATTTTTGTAAAGTCAAATAAAATCCAGAAAAAATCAAATAATTCAAAGAGTGCTACTGGTCTAATAAAATCCAATAAAAATCATTTTAAAAATACCAAAATGGTTTCAAATTAATTTTTCTCCAATTTTCTATTGTATGGTATCATGTTACCCTATTTTCCATGTATTTTATTTTTGGAGAAAAATAATTTGAATAAAAACCAAATAACTCCAAATTGAAAATAATTTCCAAAAGGACTTTGAATTTGGTCCTTGAAACTCCCAACTCATATTTCATAATTTGAAGAAGTCATTTTATCTTCTCTCGTGAAAATCATTGAGTTGCATAAAGTTTCTGAATTGGAAAATATTTCCCAATGGAATTCAAATATTTTTCAAACACCCTTTTCATTTATTTAAATGGAAGAAGTCATGTCATCTTCTCTCTAGGGTTTTGTATTTGAAAAGAATTTGAATTCACGAAGATCATAAATGAAAAAATGAAAGTTTGGGAAAGTCCTTTTATTCCCTCTCATTTAAATTTCAAAAAGTTCGAATTCACTCACTTTTAGTCAATCAATCAAACAATCAATCAAATCTATCTATTTAATATCACATTCCAAAATTTAGAATTTTGGGATGTTACAAACCTACCACCCTTAAAATGAATCTCGTCCTCGAGATTCGGAGAGGCTAGCAAGAAAAGGTTAGGGTTTGGGGGTCTCCTCAAAATCCATTGATCATCACCGGGGTCCGGGGTGCTACCACCCTTAGAAGCATGGTTACGGTTCCATCAAAACCCATATACTCCATCCTTATTCTTGACAGTGTCGGTCTTCTCAGATCATAAGGATAATTCCTTCTCTGGGCTCTTCCGGTAGTGACATAACCTTTTCCTCAATTCTTCTATCCTTTTCTCTTGGTAAGGTTATTCCGTGATTGGTCTTCTTAGCTGACGGGTCTGGCGCCAAACTAAACAACTATCGATATCTCATGGTGGTCAACAATTTATGGTTTCTCCTGCAGGAAAGGGGTCTGGGTTGAACCTCACTGTATAACCTACGGTTGGCAACAACTACCGTGTATAAGGGGAAAATGCTTATACCATTCTAAGTTTAAATAGGGTTTTGATCGTCGGCTCTCTACTATAGGTAAGTCACTCAGATTTACCATCCCATATAGCAAGGCTGTGGCGACCCGACCCGAATGGATCAAGCCTACTGTGCTCCGGTGTCATCCCTGGATCAGTAATGCTGACACCATTACATCGAAGGAATTATAGCAGAGTGGCAATCACACACTTATAACATCGTTGTCTCAAAGAGAACTTATTACAATAAATATGGCTTAAGGCCATCTAGTGTCGATAACAATGGAAGACTTGGAAGATAAATGGGTCCATCAACTCCAACGGCATCACTGAGTATAGAACCACGACCTAAAAGCACCTTACTCGTCGTCTGAAAAGTCTGCAACATGAGAAGTTGCAGCCCGAAAACGGGTCAGCACATGGAATATGCTGGCAATGTAACACATAGAGAGTAATGGAAATGAAACAGCTATACTATATGCATATATGGCTGGTGGAAAGCTCTATGGTTACAGTTTTTGCGTAAAGCCAGTTTTTCCCTACTGCAAAGGAATAAATTTATTTAACTATCATGGTGGTTGTGAAACATCAAGAATGGTTGAAAGCATTCCGATCCCAATTAAGTGAACAATTAAAACCCAACAACATTAATTAGAAGTAACATGTTGAGATTCACATGATATTCAAGTACTAGATACTCAAGATGTCCATAACCGGGGACACGGGTAATCATGATTAGTTTATACACTCTGCAGAGGTTTGCGCACTTTTCCCCACAAGACTCGATCGCCTCCGTTTGGTTCCTCGCACTACAGGGTGTTTGAGAAGACGGATGACCGAGACACAGTCTTTCAGAAGCGCTAGCACCTTACATGTGGGTAGACCGGTACACCTACTTTCCCCTACATCTGCTAGTCTACCCGTAAGAGTTCGCACAACTTAGTCAACTATGCCAGAGCCCATAATGGCTTGTGGCTGCACACGGAAGTTTCTAGCATGAAAGATCTTATGATCCCTTTGAGCCTGGGTGGCGGTCCAAAAAAAACAAGCAAGTCCTGATAGACATCAGGTGCCTCAATCCACCCAGATGTGTGTTTAAGTTGCAACCTTAGATAAACCATTAATTAACAATACTCACATCTGTCATGGATATCACTCACCCAATCCACGTCTACTAGCATAGCATGGCATAATAAGCAAATGTAGAAGTAACTCCCAAGGGTTTCATAATAATACAGGTGATAGGTACTACCTCATCTTACTTCCCATCCCACAATTTAATTAGATCCTAATCATGCAATGTGAGAGGATTGATCTAATGCAATAAAACATGGGTTGTAGAAAAGGTATGATCAAAGTGTTACTTGCCTTGCTGATGATCCGCGAGACCTAGGGTTTCGAAGTAACAAGCGGCGCAATCCGGGTGATCTATCGCAGACAACAACAAGCATACAATAAGTACTCATCTAATGCACAGGTAAAACTCGAACAAGAGAACGAACCAGAAAGTTCAACTTAAGAACTCCGGTTGCAAAGAAAGAACGAACCGAACAAAGAAACAGAAAACAAACGGCGGAAGAAAACAACTCGGTTCTAGCAAGTTGAAACTAGGTCAAATTTTACCGGGGCAAAAACTTGTTCAAGTTGATTATACGGAATGGCGGTTTCGAAACGAAACTCCAAGCGCTTGAATCACCTGATTCTGATAAACGAGCGAGAAGAAAGACTAGAACGAAGATCAAATCTGAGATCGCAATCGCGGAAAAGACGCGGAATAAATCCGACGAGAAAGAAAAGAGACGAACGGTTAAACGAACGGACGTTCGTAAACCGGAGAAGAATCGGTGATCAAGTTCGTTGAGACGAACGGTCCGAAAGAAGAACAAAACCGATCTAGGGTTTTCGGAAAAGAAAACCGAAACAAAGAACCGAAAAAGAAAAAGAAAAGAAACGGAGAGAAAACGGAACGGTTCTTTTAGGAAAACCGGACCGAGGAAAAGAAAAGAGAGGCGCGGCTACCTCGGGAGGCGGGCTCCGGGCGGCGGTGGCTAAGGGCGGCGGCAGCGGCGATGTAGGGCGGCGGCGGCGGCTTGGGGCGCGGCGCGGGTGAGGGGCGCGGGGTGGGGCTGCGCGCTGCTGCTTGCTGTGGCTTAGGAGGAGAGGGACTTGGGGTTTGATTTGATGTGAGGAGAGGGGGGGGTGTGGGGTATTTATATAGGTGAGGGGAGGGGGGTTCTTGGGGTAGGGGACAAGAAATAGAGTAGGAATAGGAAAGAAAAGAGGAAACGGAGTAGGACTAAAGTCCTACTAGGAATCAAAAAGGGGCGGCGGCGGCTCCTGCCTCTGGCGCCTGGCGCGCGCGATGGCCTGGCGCGGCCGGCTGCCTGCGCTGGGGAGGCGGTGGCTGGCCTGGGCCTTGGCCCGGCTGGCCTGCTGGATTTTTTTTAAACGGTTTTGCACGCAGAAAAACACAGAAAAGAAAATCTAAATGGGCTCCAAAATTTCTAAAGTAAATTTTCCCCGACTCCTAAAATGAGTCGAACAAAATGAACTTTACTCCGGACCTAAAATGCAATTTTTGAAAACGCGCATTTTTCCCTATCCAAATAAAAAGAAAACAAAACTCCGGCAACAACCAAAATTGATTTATTTATTAAATCTTCATTTTTCCTAAATTTTGGGAAAGTCATTTTATTCCCTCTCTCATATTTTTGATATCGGAAAAATAATTGAAGATGAAATAAATAAATCAAATGATCCTCTTTTCCAACATTTGAGAGAACTCAAATATGAAAATAACGAAATCTCCAACTCTCTCCGTGGGTCCTTGAGTTGCGTGAAATTTCTAGGATCAACCAAAATGCATGAAAATATGCTATGCATGATGATCTAGTGTATAACATTCCAAATTGAAAATTTGGGGATGTTACAAACCTACCCCCCTTAAGATGAATCTCGCCCTCGAGATTCGGGTTGGCTAGAAAATAGGTGAGGGTGGTCCTTGAGCAAATCTTCTTCTCTTTCCCAGGTGGCTTCATCCTCTGAGTGGTGGTTCCACTGAACTTTGCAAAACTTGATAACCTTGCTGCGGGTAACTCTGCTGGCATAATCGAGAATCTTAACTGGCTTCTCCTCATACGTTAAGTCATCCTCCAACTGAATCGCTTCAAGCGGTACTGTATCTCTTAGCGGTACCTCTGCCATCTCGGCATGACATTTCTTCAGCTGAGAAACATGAAGTACATCATGAACTCCTGACAGTCCCTCTGGTAATTCCAACTTATAAGCGACTTCTCCCATACGTTGCAAGATCTTATACGGTCCAATGAAACACGGTGCTAACTTCCCTTTAACTCCAAAGCATTTAACTCCTCGAAGTGGGGATACTCGGAGATAAACTCTGTCTCCGGTTTCGTAAACTGTCTCCTTGCATTTAGAATCTGCGTAGCTCTTCTGCCTGGACTAGGCTATCTTGAGCCTATCGCGAATCAACTTAACTTTCCGTTCAGACTCCTTAATCAAATCTAGTCCAAAGAATTGACGGTCTCCAACTTCGTCCCATGACAACGGTGTCCTGCACCTCCTTCCGTATAAAGCTTCGAAATGTGCCATCTTCAAACTGGTTTGGTAACTGTTGTTATAAGAAAACTCCGCATACGGCAAGTTATCGTCCCAACTAGATCCATAATCTAGTGCACAAGCTCTCAGCATATCTTCCAAAATCTGATTGACTCTCTCGGTCTGTCCATCTATCTGCGGGTGAAAAGCTGTGCTGAACTCTAGTCTGGTTCCTAAAGTTTCATGCAACTGATTCCAAAACTTTGAGGTAAATTGGGTTCCTCTATCTGATATGATACTCCTCGGAACTCCATGCAAACAAATGATCCTAGTCATGTATATCTTCGCCAACTTAGCACTGGTGTAAGTGGTCTTAACTGGAATGAAATGTGCTACCTTCGTCAAACGATCGACTACTACCCATATCGAGTCATATCCTGCTTTCGTCCTGGGTAGTCCTGTGATAAAATCCATGCCTATCTTATCCCACTTCCATTCGGGTATCGGCAATGGCTATAACAATCCTGCTGGCTTCTGATGCTCTGCCTTTACTCTTTGGCATACGTCACAAACTGCTACATATGCTGCAATATCCTTCTTCATTCCGGTCCACCAGAATGTTTCCTTTAAATCCAAATACATCTTGGTATTCCCTGGGTGAATCAAATACGGTGAATCATGTGCCTCCTACAAAATCAACTTCCTGATCTCCGGGTCATTGGGCACATAAACATGGTCCTCAAACCATAGGGTATCGTGTTCATCCTCACGAAATCCCTTTGCTTTTCCTTCGCTCAATTTCTCTTTTATAGTAGGAATCTCCTTGTCAGATTTCTGAGCTTCTCTGATTTTATCCATCAATGTTGACTGAATCTCCAATGCTGCTACATAGCCTCTCGTAACTATTTCCAAGCATAGCTCACGAAGGTTTTCTGCTAACGCCTTGGGTATTTTCCCCGTTATTAGAGTATTGACATGGCTCTTACGGCTCAATGCGTCAGCTACTACATTAGCTTTTCCGGGATGGTAATGCAATCTCATGTCGTAATCCTTGATGAGCTCCAACCATCTCCTTTGTCTGAGGTTCAACTCCTTCTGCGTGAAAATGTACTTCAAACTCTTGTGATCCGTGTACACCTCACAATGATTTCCAATGAGGAAATGTCTCCAAGTTTTCAATGCATGCACTACAGCTGCTAACTCCAAACCATGCGTGGCATAATTCAACTCATGAGGCTTCAGTTGCCGTGAAGCATACGAAACAACTCTTCCTTCCTACATAAGCACTGCTCCAAGTCCTCGACGTGAAGCGTCGCAATACACCTCATAATCCTTGGTCTGATCTGGCAAAATCAATACTGGTGAGGTAACCAAGCGTTTCTTCAATTCCTGGAAACTAGCCTCACACTCTTCAGTCCATTTGAACTTAGTATCCTTCTTCAACAACTCCGTCATAGGCTTCGCAATCTTTGAGAAATTCTCAATAAATCTCCGGTAGTATCCTGCGAGTCCAAGAAAACTCCGGATCTCTCCAACTGTTGTTGGTGATTCCCATTCGGTTACGGTCTCAACCTTAGTGGGGTCAACTGCTATACCTTCTCCGGATATAATGTGTCCGAGGAATCCAACTTCCTTCAACCAAAACTCACATTTGCTGAATTTGGTGTATAACTGATGTTCCCTTAGTTTCTCCAAAACCAAACGCAAATGTTCCTTATGCTCCTCTTCATTCTTTGAATAAACCAGGATGTCATCAATGAACACTACGACGAACTTATCCAAAAACTCCATAAACACCTTGTTCATCAGGTTCATAAAATAGGCAGGTGCGTTAGTCAATCCAAATGACATAACGGTATACTCATACAATCCATATCTCGTGGTGAATGCTGTCTTAGGTATGTCCTTCTCCCGAATCTTCAATTGATGTTACCCTGATCGCATATCGATCTTGGAAAACACTTTAGCTCCTTGCAACCGATCAAACAGATCGTTGATCATTGGCAGTGGGTACTTGTTCTTGATGGTTACTTCATTCAATCCCTGATAATCTACAACCATCCTTAATGATCCATCCTTCTTTTCCACTAGAAGTATGGGTGATCCCCAAGGCGAAGAACTTGGGCGAATGTAACCTTTATCCAATAACTCCTTAATCTGATTCTTAATTTCTACCAAATCCTTTGCTGGCATCCGGTATGGTCGCTTCGATATTGGGCCTGTACCTGGCAATAACTCAATCAAAAACTCAATGTCTCTATCCGGTGGCATGCCTGGTAATTCCTTAGGAAATACATCAGGAAAATCCTTCACCACTGGTACTTCCTCTTGCATAACTCCTGTTAAGGAATTTACTTGTGTCCTGTTTGGCACATGCCGGGATACATACTTGATCCTTCTTCCTTCTGGTGTGGTAAGCAAAATTGTCTTACTGGCGCAATCGATGTTTCCTCCATACATCGACAGCCAATCCATACCAAGAATCACATCCAAACCTTGGGATTCCAGAATAATTAAATCCGTTGGGAAAACATGCCTTCCTATACTTAATGGCACATGGAAACATCCTTGTCTGGCCATGTACTCTGCTCCTGGCGAGCTTACTAACATAGGTGTCCTAAGTGCTTGGGTTGGAGGCATCTGAGGGTTTAGAAGAGACGAGATTTAAGAATAGAGGGAGGGCCTAAAGAGAAAACACTACCCCAATGCACATGAGCAAATGCACACAAAATCACTTCATTCAATCAAACAAGGGCTTACAAACGGTCTAAAACTAACGCAAAAGTGCTCGAACTAATGTTTACATGGGGGAATACTACTACTATCTGGTGGTCATCCAGAAATTTGAACCGGTGGAAGACTCCATGATATCTGCTCCAGCTTCGTCTTCAAAATCGGGTTCACTTGGATCCGAATCGGTGTCGTCGATGATGATGTAGTTGTCCGGACATGCGACGTACTCGTCTTCCTTCCTGGATGCTAACTTCTCCTTGAGTTCTTCAATCTCCTGCTTAAGATCGTTATTGTGTCTTGCTAGGGCTACGATCTCGTCCATGTAGTCCTTGCGTGTAGACTTCAGTCTCCTTCTAGCTCGATGATCCTTGCCTTTGCATTCTTCAACTCTATCATATCATTGCACATCTGGTTCTCGTGGCATCGAATGTGCTGGTTTAACTCCTGGATGAAAGATGCAATAGATCTATCCTTCTTGGTGCTGACTAACTCCCATTGTTCATCTCGGCGTCCGCAAATCTGGTAGATAGTGTCCTTGAGGTCTTCTTGGTAAACTTCTCCAATGCGTCCTATGGTGATATGAGCTGCCATGCTCTTTCCCAGACTCCAGGTTGGTGCATTGAAAACACTATCTATGGGCTTCGTGATTGGCGCGAATGTCCTTCCCGGAACGTGAGCTTGAATCTTCCAGCGCTCCTCTTCAGGCAGAGTGGCGTTGAAGATTCCCGTGAAACTTGGTAATCCAATGTTCAGGTACTTGGTGACTTCCTTCAGGTGAAATCCAAATGGTGTGCCTTCATCCGGTTGAGCGTACTTAATCTTCGCGTTCGTCATCCTAAAGGAGTAGAAAAGATGAGGAGTTAGAAAATGAGAAGAGAATGGTGATCTATGGCTTTAACTTAGTGGTCGTGTCCTATAGTCAGTGTGTGCTCTGATACCATCTCTGTGGCGACCCGACCCGAATGGATCAAGCCTACTGTGCTCCGGTGTCATCCCTGGATCAGTAATGCTGACACCACACAGTACATCGAAGGAATTATAGCAGAGTGGCAATCACACACTTATAACATCGTTGTCTCAAAGAGAACTTATTACAATAAATATGGCTTAAGGCCATCTAGTGTCGATAACAGCGGAAGACTTGGAAGATAAATGGGTCCATCAACTCCAACGGCATCACTGAGTATAGAACCACGACCTAAAAGCACCTTACTCGTCGTCTGAAAAGTCTGCAACATGAGAAGTTGCAGCCCGAAAACGGGTCAGCACATGGAATATGCTGGCAATGTAACACATAGAGAGTAATGGAAATGAAACAGCTATACTATATGCATATATGGCTGGTGGAAAGCTCTATGGTTACAGTTTTTGCGTAAAGCCAGTTTTTCCCTACTGCAAAGGAATAAATTTATTTAACTATCATGGTGGTTGTGAAACATCGAGAATGGTTGACAGCATTCCGATCCCAATTAAGTGAACAATTAAAACCCAACAACATTAATTAGAAGTAACATGTTGAGATTCACATGATATTCAAGTACTAGATACTCAAGTTGTCCATAACCGGGGACACGGCTAATCATGATTAGTTTGTTATACACTCTGCAGAGGTTTGCGCACTTTTCCCCACAAGACTCGATCGCCTCCGTTTGGTTCCTCGCACTACAGGGTGTTTGAGAAGACGGATGACCGAGACACAGTCTTTCAGAAGCGCTAGCACCTTACATGTGGGTAGACCGGTACACCTACTTTCCCCTACATCTGCTAGTCTACCCGTAAGAGTTCGCACAACTTAGTCAACTATGCCAGAGCCCATAATGGCTTGTGGCTGCACACGGAAGTTTCTAGCATGAAAGATCTTATGATCCCTTTGAGCCTGGGTGGCGGTCCAAAAAAAACAGGCAAGTCCTGATAGACATCAGGTGCCTCAATCCACCCAGATGTGTGTTTAAGTTGCCACCTTAGATAAACCATTAATTAACAATACTCACATCTGTCATGGATATCACTCACCCAATCCACGTCTACTAGCATAGCATGGCATAATAAGCAAACGTAGAAGTAACTCCCAAGGGTTTCATAATAATACAAGTGATAGGTACTACCTCATCTACTTCCCATCCCACAATTTAATTAGACCCTAATCATGCAATGTAGAGGAGTGATCTAATGCAATAAAACATGGGTTGTAGAAAAGATATGATCAAAGTGTTACTTGCCTTGCTGATGATCCGCGAGACCTAGGGAATCGAAGTAACAGGCGGCGCAATCCGGGTGATCTATCGCAGACAAACAACAAGCATAAAATAAGTACTCATCTAATGCACAGGTAAAACTCGAACAAGAGAACGAACCAGATAGTTCAACTTAAGAACTCCGGTTGCAAAGAAAGAACGAACCGAACAACGAAATAGAAAACAAACAGTGGAAGAAAACAACTCGGTTCTAGCAAGTTGAAACTAGGTCATATTTTACCGAGGCAAAAACTTGTTCAAGTTGATTAGACAGAACGGCGGTTTCGAAACGAAACTCCAGGCGCTTGAATAACCTAATTCCGATAAACGAGCGAGAAGAAAGACTAGAACGAAGATCGGATCTGAGATCGCGATCGCGGAAAAGACGCGGAATAAATCCGACGAGAAAGAAAAGAGAAGAACGGTTAAACGAACGGACGTTGGTAAACCGGAGAAGAATTGGTGATCACGTTCGTTGAGACGAACGGTCCGAAAGAAGAACAAAACCGATCTAGGGTTTTCGGAAAAGAAAACCGAAACAAAGAACCGGAAAAGAAAAAGAAGAGAAACGGAGAGAAAACGGAACGGTTCTTTTAGGAAAACTGGACCGAGGAAAAGAAAAGAGAGGTGCGGCTACCTCGGGAGGCGGCGGCGACGTAGGGCGGCGGCGGCGGCGGCTTGGGGCGCGGCGCGAGTGAGGGGCGCGGGGTGGGGCTGCGCGTTGCTGCTTGCTGTGGCTTAGGAGGAGAGGGGCTTGGGGTTTGATTTGATGTGAGGATAGGGGGGTGTGTGGGGTATTTATATAGGTGAGGGGAGGGGGTTTCTTGGGGTAGGGGACAAGAAATAGAGTAGGAATAGGAAAGAAAAGAGGAAACTGAGTAGGACTAAAGTCCTACTAGGAATCAAAAAGGGGCGGCGGCGGCTCCTGCCTCTGGCGCCTGGTGCGCGCGATGGCCTGGCGCGGCCGGCTGCCTGCGCTGGGGAGGCGGTGGCTGGCCTGGGCCTTGGCCCGGCTGGCCTGCTGGATTTTTTTTAAACGGTTTCGTGCGCAGAAAAACACAGAAAAGAAAATCTAAACGGGCTCCAAAATTTCTAAAGTAAAATTTCCCCGACTCCTAAAAATGAGTCGAACAAAATGAACTTTACTCCGGACCTAAAATGCAATTTTCGAAAACGCGCATTTTTCCCTATCCAAATAAAAAGCAAACAAAACTCCGGCAACAACCAAAATTGATTTATTTATTAAATCTTCATTTTTCCTAAATTTTGGGAAATTCATTTTATTCCCTCTCTCATATTTTTGATATCGGAAAAATAATTGAAGATGAAATAAATAAATCAAATGATCCTCTTTTCCAACATTTGAGAACACTCAAATATGAAAGTAACGAAATCTCCAACTCTCTCCGTGGGTCATTGAGTTGCGTGAAATTTCTAGGATCAACCAAAATGCATGAAAATATGCTATGCATGATGATCTAGTGTATAACATTCCAAATTGAAAATTTGGGGATGTTACAAAGCCGAATAATAAGAGTAAGTCGGTATGGTGATCAATCCATCCCTCACCCAAATCATTACTGTGTATACGGTTTAGCGAATCTCGCATTCTAACACTTGGTCATCCTCACAAACATTGCAGAATTTCTCTTGTCAACGAACCAAGTTCGGAATAATCCATTGATTCTGCAAGCCAAACAAACATCTATTGTTCCTTCACAACTCTCAGGTTTTCGTAAACTCCTATAAGATCGTCTGTCAATAAAATCGTAACTTCTACCAGGGTTTTTCCTTCAACAAGAATGTGCTCGCTTCTTGGCAGGTCTTGGGGCCTGTGGGTTATGGCCCATCTCATCACTTGTAGTCCTTGAACTTATCATCGGGCAACATATCATTATTCCAACTTCCAACTTCCTAGTATTCTTTGGATCCATCCAATTGTACTGTCTTTCTTCCTTCTATTGGCACCAAACTAGGATATGATTACTCAGACTCATCATGGAATTTCCCTTGATCCATATCTCCAACATCATACCTCCTTTATATCCAATAGTAATTTATCTCTTCATCCTCGTGGGATATCCCACATACCGAGATAAAAACTTATACTTATGAAGTCCATACTCTACTTCGTGGAACATCATTATCCTTTCCAGGGTCAAGCATCCTTACAAGGGAATATTGGCCATCTCTGCATGGCACTTCTTCAACTGCGAAACGTGAAACACATCTTGAACTCCTGATAGTCCTTCGAGTGACTCCAACTTGTTGGCCACTTCTCCCATACGCTCCAAAACTCGGTATGGTCCTACAAATCTCGGGGCTAACTTTCCCTTAACTCCAATTCGTTTAACTCCTCACAGAGGGGGCACACGAAGACATGCTTTATCTCCAATTTCATAGACTACCTCCTTGCATTTTTTGTCTGCATAACTCTTCTGCCTGGACTGAGCTACCTTCAGTCTATCTCAAATCCCCTTAACATTCTCTTCTGACTCCTTGATCACATTTCATCCAAACAACTGACGGTCTCCAACTTCATCCCACATACTCTTGGGGTATCACACATATCGAGACAAAACTCGTATTCATTTTGTCCAAATTCCACTCAGTGGAGTATCCTTATCTTTTCCAGTGGTCAAGGGTTCTTACAGGGTACTAGCACCCATAAAATGCACAAATCTTCCATAGAACATATTTCTCATATCCTCAGAAATGGTCAAAATCCTTCTTCATAGAGTAACAACTCATAAAACCTAAATCTTTACCAATGATGCTAACTTTATTGATTCTCCAATGATTACAATCTCTTGCTTTTCCATTACATGTCTCAACTCAACACCTCAATATAAAAGAAAATGTTCTCACTTCTACTACTCCATTTCTTTTGTTGCATACTCAACTATCCTTCTCCTTGAGGCATTCTCTGGCAAAGTGCCCTGCTCCATTACAACTAAAACATATTACTTCTGACAAGTATCGAGGTTTCCTTTTTGGGCAACTGTTGAGGTAGTGCCCTAACTCCTTGCACCTGTAACAGGTGATATGACTCGGGTACTTCCTGGAATCCAATCTACTTCTCTTCCTGGACTTTTCCATTCCAATCAGGGCTTCTATTTCCTGTGGGTCATATTCTACTTCCTCTGTCGGGAATTCTACTAGATCCCCATTCATGCAATTCTGGGAGATGTGTCCTTCTTCTCCACATGAATAGCAAGACTTAGTGAAGGGTTTACTTGGGTCTTCTTTAGGCGTGTCTTCCATCTCTTCCTTCATCACAACTTCTTCTAAAATTTCCATGAGGGATCCTTTCATTACTTCTTTCTTCTGCTGGATGGTTCGTTGTACCATGGGGTAAATGTGACACTGAGCAGGATAGTGGGTAGTCCCTTCACACAAGAAACAAGTAATCTGCCTAGTTGGGCATTCTTCAACTGGGTGACTTCCTTCACAATTAGGGCATTCATCCTTGTGTTCTTGATGGGTGTGTCCTATTTCTCCACAAAGCTTGCATGCACAAGGTTTCTTCATACACTTTCCATAAGGCTTCATCTTCTGGGACACAAGCCGAGACTTTGGCAGAGTCAACTTAAATTCTTTACAAGTGGTTACTCCTTGCCATCCTTTGATGGTTTGGTACATCCTCCACCAAGTAGCAGCACCTCTTTCAAAGCACTGAAGAGCATGCTGGGTCATATCCTTTCCGACTATAGGGTTATTCTCCATGTGATCCTCCATGTTCTAAATCCATCGGTCCGTCTCCAATTGACTTATAGGTCCAGGAAAACATGAGTTCATCTCCATTCGTCCTCTATTGGGTCCATGGGTTTGGGGTGAGATAAGAGAGATTGAGAGGGATACACACAATACAAACAAAAGTTTTGAAAAGACAGATTTTATTTTTGGCCGTCGGGAAAAACATCAAACAAATGACAGCTCACAAACGTCGCATCTAACGTAGGTATATAACAAGGGTTTGGTCTTCTAAAGGTCAATAAATCTTCAACGTCTCCAAACTCTTCAAGCCTTGTTCATGCCTCCAATGGCTTCTTCCGATCATGCTTGTCTTCTCAAGTTCTTTTGCCAGATCATCTCTGTTGACGTGAAATCTCTCGTGACATCCTTTAATATTCTGGAGTTGTATTTCAAACTTCTAGGTTTCAACATCCTTGGCATGAACCATGGTCTAGTTCCTGACGAATCTCCGGTTTCTCGAGGTTTTGCTCCTCCAGCTTGGCTACTCTCATCTTCAGGGTCCTGAGTTCCTCATGAAATACTTCCTTGTCAAAATACTGCTTCTTGTAGGTCCATCTTAACTTCTTGATGTAACACTCTAGATCCTGGTGATACATTAGCTAGGATTAAAACTTCACCTCTTGCTGATAAATGCTCCATCAGCCTTCTACCATCAAATCCTTCCATGCATATGCATGCTTAACTCAGCACGGTGACAATAGCCTAAGCAGGCCATAACATCATGGATAGCTGGGTTTCTGCTCTTGTCATTTCCATGAGCTATCTCTCCATTGTTGATATCTCCTGCCTTAGGGTTTTCTTTGACAAAAATTCGAGGTATTTTGAAAGAGGTGCGACCTGACCCGAATGGATCAAGTCTCTGTGCTTAAGTGTCATCCCTGGATCGGTATGCTGACACACACAATACTCGAGGATTTATACCAGAGGTAAATCACATGTAAAAAGTAACGTAAATACTATTACCTCAATCCAAATAGCGGAAGTAACAAGGTTGTGGATTCCCATCAACACCAACGGCAAAGTTGAGTGTAGAAATCGTAACCCTAACGTATCACTTACTTGTCGTAAGATTCCTGCAACATGAGACGTTGCAGCCACAAAGGGTTAGTACATTGAATGTACTGGCAAATTCACACCATAGAGAGAAATGATGAACAATGTCTATCACTACATGCATATTTGGCTGGTGGAAAAGCTCTATGGTTATAGTTTTTGTGAAAAGCCAATTTTTCCCTACTACAAAGGAATAAATTTTATTTAACTATCATGGTGGTTGTTAAACATTGAGAATGGTTGACAGCATTCTCAATCCCAATTAAGTAACATCATTAAAACCCAACAATATTCATTTAAAGTAACGTGATGAGATCAACAGATAATCCAGGTACTAGATACTCAAGATGTCCATAACCGGGGACATGGCTAACCATGATTAGTTTATTACACTCTCCAGAGGTTTGCGCACTTTTCCCCACAAGACTCGATCTCCTCCGTTGGATTTCTCGCACTGCATGGTGTTTGAGAAATGGATGACCAAGACATAGTCTTTCAGAAGCGCTAGCACCTTACGATGGGTAGACCGTACCACCTACATCCCCTACATCTACTAGTCTACCACTTTAAGAGTTCGCACGACTTAGTCAACTATGCTAGAGCCCATAGTAGCTTGTGGCTGCACACGGAAGTTTCCAGCATAACCAGGTACCTCAATCCCTTTGAGCCTGGGTGTCGGTCCATAAAAAAACAGGCAATCCTGGTCTACCCAGGTGCCTAGACAGGAAATCCTGGAATAACTAGGTACCTCAATCCACCCAGATGTGTGTTTAAGTTGCCACCTTAAGTAAACCATTAATTAACAATCTCGCATCTGTCATGAATACTCTCAAAACCCAATCCACATCTACGAGCATAGCATGACACTATAAGCATAACGTAATAGTAACTCCCAAGGTTTGAATACAGGGCAATAGGTTCCTACCTCATCAACTACTTCCCAATACCCACAATTTAATTAGATCCTAATCATGCAATGTTTGAGGTTTGATCTAATGCAATAAAAATGGGAATGAAAGAGGTATGATCAAAGTGTGAACTTGCCTGCAATGTTGACGAAGATGATTCGCACTCAAAAATCTTGATAGCTCTACTCGTCACACTCCGGTCAATCTATCGTAGGCAAGCAATAGTAACCACACATAAGCAATCACTCAAAAGATCATAAAGATCGAAGAAAAATGATTCGAAAAACTTCAAAACCAAGAAATTACTCTTGCTACATAAAACAATTTCTAACAGTACCAAAATTATGTGAATTTGGCCTTATCAGAAAGTTTAGGTCAAGAGCTTCGATTTGCAAAAAGAATCAACTCAAACGGAGCTACGAAACTCAAGTTATGATCAAACGAAGTTTGAATTTAAAACTGATCTAATTCAAATTTTAAACTTTTCAAAAACATGTTTAAGTTGTTTATCCGGATAGAGGGGATCATAACGAAGATGTGGGCATTGGTTTCGTTGAATTTGGACTAACAAGTAAAAAGTTATGACCGTTTGAAGAACAGGGACTAATTTGTAAAGAAATCATCACAGATAGGTCCCTGGATGAAATCTAAAATAAAAAGAAAAATCCTATCGAATGAACGTTCGCTACAGAAGCTTATGTAATGAAATCGTTCACTGTAAAGACTAAAACAACGAACATTCACTACTTAAAGAAAAACGGTTTGCAAGAGAAAGAAAGAGAAAAAAAAACTAGCAAATCTAATCTATAGTGTCGAAACTAGATCGGACGGTCGAGGCTTACCGCGACGGTGAGACGAAGACGACGGAGAGGTCAGCTCCTGTGGTCGACGGTGGCGACGTCTCCAGCGATCGCCGGCAGTGACGGAGGGGTCAGGCGGACGCGGCGGAGAAAGGCGAGTCCGGGGGTGGTCTCGGCGGGACTCGGGGACGTCGGGACGAGGCATGGTGGTGACGGCGGCGAGCAATGGCGCGCGGCGGCAGAAAACATCTCCGGCGAGATCTGGAGGACTCCCTAGGGCACGGTAGATTGAGGTTTTCGCGAAAATCGGACGAGGATGAGGTGGGAAGTATTTATAAGGGGTTGGGATTGCGCGAGGGGACATGGAGACAGCGCCCCGGGAGGATTTGAGCGGCGGTGCTCGGCGTCGTGCTCGGGCAGGAGTCCTGCCTGTCGTGGGGAAGAAGAAGACGCGGGCCCTGCTGTCAGCGAGACAGGGCGAGCGGGAGGGGATCGGGCGACCGGGGCGGAGGCGGTTCGCGCGAGGGGAGAGAGGCCATGGGCTGATTCGGCTGGTTGGGTGGGCTTCGGCCCAGTCGGCGGAGAGTTCCTTTTTTTAAATAAAGATTTTTTTTTCAGACAAAAAAAATAACAAAAACGAAAATAACTAAAAATATTACATAGGCATATAATATATCTAAATTTTCAGAAAAAGATTTTCTACGACGTGAACATTTTTGTAAAGTCAAACAAAATCCAGAAAAAATCAAATAATTCAAAGAGTGCTACTAGTCTAATAAAATCCAATAAAAATCATTTTAAAAATACCAAAATGATTTCAAATTAATTTTTCTCCAATTTTCTATTGTAGGGAATCATGTTACCCTATTTTCCATGTATTTTATTTTTGGAGAAAAATAATTTGAATAAAACTCAAATAACTCCAAATTGAAAATAATTTCCAAAAGGACTTTGAATTTGATCCTTGAAACTCCCAACTCATATTTCATAATTTGAAGAAGTCATTTTATCTTCTCTCATGAAAATCATTGAGTTGCATAAAGTTTCTGAATTGGAAAATATTTCCCAATGGAATTCAAATATTTTTCAAACACCCTTTTCATTTATTTAAATGGAAGAAGTCATGTCATCTTCTCTCTAGGGTTTTGTATTTGAAAAGAATTTGAATTCACGAAGATCATAAATGAAAAAAATGAAAGTTTGGCAAAGTCCTTTTATTCCCTCTCATTTAACTTTCAAAAAGTTCGAATTCACTCACTTTTAGTCAATCAATCAAGCAATCAATCAAATCTATCTATTTAATATGACATTCCAAAATTTAGAATTTTGGGATGTTACATGAAACAATTTTCATTGGCGATTTAAATGACCATGTTCATTGCAAAGTTCACAAGGGGCGCAAAAAATATTGAATTTTTCAGCACAATCATCAAGACTTTCTTGCAACAATTTAGTTTCTAAGTACATATGCCTCTTGCAATATCTATCTTCCCTATTTGGTATGTACTTGCAAACCCAATGCACTCCACAAAAATTGACATGTTTATAGGAGATGTTTTCATCATAACTAATGCAATGATCATTAGTACTATGGATATTCAAGGAGTTCATACTAACAACATTGCAATCATGCTCATCATTCAAAGATTTAGTGCCAAACATTTTAATGCATTCTTCTTCTAACACTTTGGCACAATTTTCCTTTCCATCATACTCACGAAAGATATGAAAAAGATGAAGCGTATGAGGCAAACTTAATTCCATTTTTTATATAGTTTTCTTTTATAAACTAAACTAGTGCTAAAACAAGAAACAAAAAGATTAGATTGCAAGATCTAAAGATATACCTTCAAGCACTCACCTCCTCGGCAACGGCGCCAGAAAAGAGCTTGATGTCTACTACACAACCTTCTTCTTGTAGACGTTGTTGGGCCTCCAAGTGTAGAGGTTTGTAGGACATTAGCAAATTTCCCTCAAGTGGATGACCTAAGGTTCATCAATCCGTCGGAGGCGTAGGATGAAGATGGTCTCTCTCAAGCAACCCTGCAACCAAATAACAAAGAGTCTCTTGTGTCCCCAACACACCCAATACAATGGTAAATTGTATAGGTGCACTAGTTCGGCGAAGAGATGGTGATACAAGTGGTATATGGATGGTAGATAAACGTACTTGTAATCTGAAAATATAAAAACAGCAAGGTAACTAATGATAAAAGTGAGCGTAAATGGTATTGCAATGCGTTGAAACAAGGCCTAGGGTTCATACTTTCACTAGTGCAAGTTCCCTCAACAATAATAACATAATTGGATCATATAACTATCCCTCAACATGCAACAAAGAGTCACTCCAAAGTCACTAATAGCGGAGAACAAACGAAGAGATTACGGTAGGGTACGAAACCACCTCAAAGTTATTCTTTCCAATCAATCCGTTGGGCTATTCCTATAAGTGTCACAAACAGCCCTAGAGTTCGTACTAGAATAACACCTTAAGACACAAATCAACCAAAACCCTAATGTCACCTAGATACTCCAATGTCACCTCAAGTATCCGTGGGTATGATTATACGATATGCATCACACAATCTCGGATTCATCTATTCAACCAACACATAGAACCTCAAAGAGTGCCCCAATGTTTCTACCGGAGAATCACGACGAAAACGTGTGCCAATCCCTATGCATAGGTTCATGGGCGGAACCCGCAAGTTGATCACCAAAACATACATCAAGTGATTCACGTGGTATCCCATTGTCACCACAGATACGCACGACAAGACATACATCAAGTGTTCTCAAATCTTTAAAGACTCAATCCGATAATATAACTTCTAAGGGGAAACCCAATCCATTACAAGAGAGTAGAGGGGGGAGAAAACATCATAAGATCCAACTATAATAACAAAGCTCGCGATACATCAAGATCGTACCACCTCAAGAACACGAGAGAGAGAGAGAGATCAATCACATAGCTACTGGTACATACCCTCAGCCCCGAGGGAGAACTACTCCCTCCTCGTCATGGAGAGCATCGGGATGATGAAGATGGCCACCGGATAAGGATTCCCCCTCCACCAGGGTGCCAGAACGGGTCTAGATTGGCTTTCGGTGGCTACGGAGGCTTTTGGCGGCGGAACTCCCGATCTATTCCTCCCCTCGATAGTTTTAGGGTACGTGGGTATATATGGGTGAAAGAAGTACGTTAGGGGTGCCATGACGGGCCCACGTGGGTGGAGGGCGCGCCCTAGGGGGGTGGGCGCGCCCCCTGCCTCGTGCCTCTCTCGTTCCTTTCCTGACGTGCACTCCAAGTTTTTCCGGTAGCTTTCCTTCCAAAAATAACTTCTCTAGTTGGTTTCATTCCATTTTGACTCCGTTTGATATTCCTTTTCTTCAAAACACTGAAATAGGAAAAAAAATAGAATTCTGGGTTGGGCCTCTGGTTAATAGCTTAGTCCCAGAAAGAATATAAAAGTGGATAATAAAGCCCAGTATTGTCCAAAATAGTAGATAATATAGCATGGAGAAATCAAAATTTATAGATACGTTGGAGACGTATCATCCACATGTTTAGAGATAGAGGTGTCGATAAAAAATAAAATACGTACATGAGGGTATCATGATCATTCTTAGAACAACAATATATATGTATATATATATTGTCATATGATCTCCTATGCTAAAGTAACAATTCAATCACAATCTCAAGTTTGAATCACAAACTTCATTGAAAACTAACAAACTCTTATCTCAGTCATTGAGGCAATTGCAATTTATCATAACGTAGGAAAGATTCAATATAAGAGCTTTTCCGCAATTCCACATACTTAACTATCATTTAGTCTTTCACAATTGCTAACACTCACGCAATATTTATGGGTATGGAGTTTTAATCAGACACAGAGAAAGATAGGGGCTTATAGTTTTGCCTCCCAATGTTTTACCTCAAGGGTAATGTCAACAATAATAGCTCATGCAGACTCACGTCCAATTAGCTATATGTATCTGGATCTTTCCAACACATTGTGCTTGCCAAAGGATAAAATGTAAAAAGGAAAGGTGAAGATCAGCATGACTCTTATATCAGGTAGAAGATAAAAGTAAAAGATAGGCCCTTCACAGAGGGAAGCAGAGGTTTTCATGCGCTTTTCTAGTTGGATGCACAAAATCTGAATGCAAAAGAACGTCACTTTATATTGCCACTTGTGATATGGACCTTTATTATGCAGTCCATCGCTTTTATTTCTTCCATATCACAAGATCGTATAAAGCTTATTTTCTCCACATTAATAAGTCATACATATTTAGAGAGCAATTTTTATTGCGTGCACCGATGACAACTTACTTGAGGGATCTTACTCAATCCATAGGTAGATATGGTGGACTCTCATGACAAAACTGGGTTTAGGGATATTTGGAAGCACAAGTAGTATCTCTACTTGGTGCAAATAAATTGGCTAGCATGGGAGGGAAAGGCAAGCTCAACATGATGGATGATCCATGACAATATAATTTATCTCAGATGTAAGAAAACATAACACATTACGTTGTCTTCCTTGTCCAACGTCCACTCTTAGCATGTCATACTTTAATGAGTGCTCACAATCATAAAAGATGTCCGAGATAGTATATTTATATATGTGAACCTCTCTTTCTTTATTACTTCCTATTAATTGCAACGATGAGCAAAACTATGTTTGTCAACTCTCAACAACTATTATTCATCATACTCTTTATATGTGAGCTCATTACTCTCCATAAGATCCATATGATCTCTTTATTTCTTTTTATTTCTTCTCTATTATTTTATTTTATTACCTCAATATCATAGCAAAATAATCAAGCCCTTGACTCCACACTAATCTTTATTATATATAGCTCACGGACTCGATTACATAGAAGGATCATAAAGCAAAACACACAAATAGATCATACTAAAAATTTATTCTACTAGATCAAGATATTATCAAAAGGATCAAACTACGAAAAACGGTAGAGATAAAAGTGATGGTGATACGATACCGGGGCACTCCCCCAGGCTTGGTAGTTGCCAAGGGAAGTGCCCATACCAGATACTCAGTTCTTCTTTGCTGGTGAAGAAGGTGGAGTTGTTGATGATGTAGGCTTGTCGTCCCTCTTCCAATGCATAGGCTTACCATCGTAGAAGGATGATCGAGTCTCCTGTATCCTCAAATCTGTAGCCAAACTCATCGTCTTGAATCTATATTCATACTCACAGTTTTGATTTTGCAGGTCATAGATCTGGGCTTGGAGGTGCTCTATTTTCTCATGAAGCTTGAAGATGGCCTCCCCAATGTCCTTGACATCCAGCTTGTGGTTGTTGGTTAACTCCGTGATCATACTGTGATTGGAGTCGAGTCGACGCTGCACCATCTCCTGACACTTGAAAACTTGTTGCTCTAATGCCTCAAGCCTTGCCTCCATTATTCCGGTCCTCCTTGGTCCCTCGGCATCGCGGATGTGCAACAACCCCTCACGCATCTCAATGGTTTGAGGGTGTTGCAGCACCTTCGCGAGGTAGGGGTTGATGACCTTCTCGAAGAACTTGTCCTTGGGGTGTCACAGCCCTAGAATTGGTTGTAACTAGTTGCACAAGCACTCATGCATCATGTATATATTTATGAAAGTTGAATTGGGGAAAGTGGAAAGCCTCAGAAGTCTCTTATAAAAATGATCAACACTAAAAATTGTTTCAAATAAACCCAAGAAAATGTTCCTATCAAGCTATAAAAATATTGTCAAGAGGTAAAACTCAAACCAATATTTTTGGAGTCTCAGAAATATTTATTTTGGGCATTTGGAATTAATTCAATAACTATTTGAATTGGATTTATATTTATTATATGTATAAATATATGTTCAATAATTATGAAAATTATTGTGTGGCTTTGTATAAGTCCACTTAGTTGACACAATTATTTTCATGAAGTTTAAAATTGATTTAGTATTTTACTAAATCAGAAACAAATGTCATAAAAATAGAAAACAGAAACAAATAAAAAAGGAAGCAGAGACTTACCTGAGGCCCACTTACCTGGTGGTACAGCAGTTTCGGCCCAGCCCACCTCCTCCTTCCTGTCGTCTTCCTCCCCAGGCCAGTAGGCAGAGCGCGTGGCCGCAGCGCGCCGGCACACGCCCCGGCCACCTCCACCCTGCCTGCCTGCGCCCCCATCGCCCTGGATCTCTCCCGAGTGCCACACGCCCCCCTACACATCTCAGTCCCTCTCGAGCTCATTCCCCCTCCTCTGCTCTCTCTCCATCTCACGGCCGAACGCCACCCTCGCCACCATCGCTGACCACCGCGGCCACAGTTGTCCCCACGCCTCTCTGTGCTATCCCCGCTGTCCGCCTCGACGCCGTGAAGTTTCCCCCTCAACAAGCGCAAGCCTGAATGCCCTAAAACGCCGACCACGCCGTCTTCTTCAACCTCGGTCCGCCGAGATCGTCACCGCCGTTCCGCCTGCACTGGACCTCCCCCGAGCCTGCTGAGCACCCCGACCGCCTCGCCGTGAGCACCTCGTCGTTTCCCCTCTCCTCTCTTCCTCGTTTGCGTGCCGTAGCCGCACTAACCACCGGACCCGAGAGCTCATCGCCACCGTAGTTCCTCACCGCCGTGGCCAGGGCCACCCCAGCTTGCGCCTGAGCGCGTCACCGTGTTCGCTACACTCCCAGGAGCCCGCAGCACCCTTCGGTTTCCGCTCTAGTGCACCATAGCGTCGACCCCGTCCATGTCCGAACTCCGGCCACCGCGGATGCGCTCGCCGTCGTCGATTCCGGCGACCACGTGGCTTCCCGTGCGGCTAGCTAGATGTGGACGTGCTCGGGCTACCTTCTGGTGGCCTTCGCGCATCCATACGCCGCCTATAGCGCAGCCCCGGCGAGCTTCCGCCGTAGATTTGGTCGCCGCCGGTGGGACTCCGGCGAGCCAATGTGGCCGCGTGATTATCGCTAATCACCGCCAGCTAACCCTCCCCAAAGCCACTGACTACTGGGCCCCACGGCCTAATTAACACTGCTTAGCTCCTGTTTAGACTAAACTAACCCCACGGGCCCATAGGTCAGTTTGACCTGGCCACGTCATCGTTGACACCTGTCATTGACACTGAACAGCATTGTGTCACTGACCAGTGGACCCCACTGGTCAGGTTTGACCTAGACCGCTGTTGTTGACTTGCTGACACAGGCATGACGCAGTGCTGACGCAATAAGTCATTTTTAGATTAAAAATAATTCAGAAAATTCCAGAAAATTGCCAAAACTTCAAAAATTCATAGTAAATCAACCGTAACTCCAAATGAAATAAACTATATATGAAAAATTATCATAAAAATTCAGGGAATCCATCCGTACCATTTTCATGCATGTTTGAACAATGTTTGTCCTCTGTTTTGGACAAAACAAATAAATGGCATTTAACTAACCATATATGGAGTTTGAATTTGAATATTGTATTCAAACCAACTTCATTTAATTGTGTTGCTAGTTGCATTAGCTCAATCAACAACATATTGCCATGTCATTATCATGGATCATGCTGTGCATTGCATTGATTGTGTTCCTTCTCTGTTGCCGGTGGTTGTCCCCTCTCGGTAGACGTTGTACCGACGCTGTGATCGTTGACACTGATGAAGACCCAATGATATCTTCAGAAGTGCCAGGCAAGCAAAACTCCCTTGTTCATCCCGATACAATCCCTCTCTCTCACTCCTCCTCTCTTTCACTACATTAGGACAACAACGGTTCAACTGTTACATGTTGTGGTAGTTGAACCCCTTTCCTCTGCATGACCTGTCATTGCCACAGTTTATAGATGAAACCCACTAGCATGAGTAGGAGTTGTTTGATCCCTGATGTGTCTACTCATTCATGCTTATTTGTCATGCCTGCTACCGCTTAGAGTTGAGTCAGCTCTGATTCATTGGGGATGAATTGGAACAGTGATGAACATGTCCTACTGTGTGTGAGCTAAGTGTGTGAACACGATTTGGTAAAGGTAGCGGTGAGAGGCCATGTAGGAGTACATGGTGGGTTGTCTCATTAAAACCATTCTTAGGAACTGAGTTCTGTGTTTGTGATCCATGACCAGCTACTACCACGCATTGGGCCCGAAACCAATGGACCCTCTCGACTTATTAACTGCCGTTGTCCTCTGTCCAGGAGTTGCAACTAGTTTCTGGTGTTTGTAGGATATGTGTTGGCGGCCGTGCATAGCGCTGACCCTAGGGGTGGGCTATGATGCGGTAAATACACCGTGGCACGGTGTACCGGGCGCCCGTTTGGTGTCTCGGGAACCCTGAACACATCGTTTGGGGCTGTGAGCGAAACTCCGACTGGATCTCCTCGTGGATGGAACCCGAATAGGTGATAAACCTAGACTAGAGACTTGTGTGGTTAGTCAGGTCGTGGCTGACTCCCTCGCCAGGCTTCCGCTTGAAGGTGGCTGAGATACACGACGTGTACATGGTGGTAATTGGCGAGAGCGTGTGTGAAGACGTACACCCCTGCAGGGTTATAAATGATCTATTCGAATAGCCGTGTCCGTGGTAAAGGACTTCTGGGTTGTCTATAACAGTTCATAGACAAGTGAAAGTGGATACTCTAAAACTCGCAAGATAAGCGTGAGTGCTATGGATGGCGTTCTTGTAGGGAGACGGGAGCAGATCCATAGTGGTGTATTGAATGGTGAATATGTGGACTCGTGTGCGCCACCTCAAAAGAGTTGCTTGCAGTCGTAGTTCAGGTTAGCCACTGAGTCAAAGCTGGCTTGCTGCGGTCAAACTCCACCACACCCCTTGTTGATACCGATGCATATGTAGCTAGTTCTAATGTAAGTCTTGCTGAGTACCTTTGTACTCACGTTTGCCTATTTTATGTTTTGCAGACAGACGTCACTCTCGCTAGTAGTTCCGTGTGGACTTCGACATTTAGCTTGATACCTCAGCTACGATCTTGTGCCCTCGGCAGGATCTGGTAGATAGTCAGGCTTCTTAGCCTCTTTCATTTGTAGATGTCTGTACTCAGACATGTTAAGCTTCCGCATGTGCTTTGATTTGTATGCTATGATTGTTGGGTCATGAGACCCATGTTTGTAATATCTCGCTCCTCGGAGCCTAATGAATAAATGCTTGAGTCGTAGAGTTATGTTGTGATGCCATGTTGTATTTACACATATCGAGCATATTGTGTGTATGATTGAAATGCTTGGTATGTGTGGGATCCGACAACCTAGTTGTTTATCCTTGGTAGCCTCTCTTATGGGGAAATGTAGTCTTGTGCTTCCATCAGCCATAGTAGTCCTCTACAGCCCGGTTCACCGGAGTCCTGCTAGCCCAGCACTACTGCTCAGGACACTTGACTGGCCGGCATTTGTTTCACTTTGTTCCTGTGTCTGTCCCTTCGGGGAAATGTCATGCGGTGACATTCGGAGTCCTGTTAGCCCAGTGCTACAGCCCGGATTCACATGCCGCTGACCGACATGCTCGATGTGAAACATGTATGCCTGTCCCCATAGGTTGGTGCCGCTTTGGGTTAACGACTAGTCATGTCGGCCCGGGTTCTCTGTCATATGGATGCTAGCCACACTATCATATACGTGAGCCAAAAGGCTCAAACGGTCCCGGGCCATGGTAAGGAGACACCGTGGGAATACCGTGCGTGAGGCCACAATGTGATATGAGGTGTTACCGGCTAGATCGATGTGAGTTGGAATCAGGGTCCTGACAGCTTTGGTATCAGAGCCTGACTGCCTGTAGGATTACCAAGCCAAACTGGTCGAAGTTGAGTCTAGAACTGCTTTAGTTATATAAGGGAATTGATTGTGGAAGGGAACGTACGGCTCTTTTTACTCCTTTACCTTATGCCTTCTGATCTGAGTCACCCTCTTCTCTTCTACGGGGATTAAGAACTAGGTTTCTCTTCTATCTCTCAGGATGACGTGTTACCAAACCGTAGTTGCCTAGTATTGTTGAGTTCAAGCCCAGTTCAGTTCCTACTATCTTCTGTGTGTTGATAGTTGATCTCGGAACCTTGATATTGTGTTGTTGAGCGGTTATGCCACCATTTTGCATGATGTCTCAAATCTTTTTGAGCATTTACAGCCGTTATGCCGTCCGAGTCATCCCAGGTTTCTAAGTAGCCTGATGCATTTGCAAACCCCTTCCTCCTGTTCCTGATGTCCATTTGGGCCAGATTAATCAGACTACCGGTCAGTTGAGGTACTCTACTACCTCGACATATATGTTGGAGCTATTATTATGACCCTAGGTGTTTTAGGGAGTCACCTAGTAATCTAGCCATGTTTTGTGTTCCGGTGTGATGATTCTGGCCACCATTCTCGAAAGCATCCCGTGATGCCATTTAATAGTAGGTATTCCATTCCTGGGTTCTTGAACCCGAGATTCACCCTACTTATCTCATATTGATAGTGTTGCTAGTTCCCTTAAGATATTAGTAACCTTTGCGATAGTCCTCGAGGTCCGTGGTATTTCCTTCTTCCAAATACCATGAACCATTAAGGCAGAAGTTCTTTGAACCAAAAGATCACCATTAGAGTACTCCTGAGGAGTTCTCCATTCATAATTGTGATTCTGCCAGTTCTACCTTTCTGCATGGGTTATCCGGAAGAAATGTTGAGCTTGCTCGACATACTAATCTATGCATCCACAACTCAGAAAGATATATGTTCCTTTGAGTCGTTCCTCTTTAGTTGTTTCCTGACCTTTGTCTATCAATTCATAGTCAAGAGTATGTGTGCATTCGTGTTCATCGATGCCTATTACTCTTGTGGTCCGTCAAGCCATTCTATTTTAGAATGACTAGGAGAAACAAACTCCAGTACCTCATCCATATCCAGGATTGGGTCAAAGTAGTTGTGTTCTGCAGATCAAATGCCAATCCAGCTTTTGCTCTGTTCTACACTGGAGTATTACCCCCTTTATGTCAGGATTGTCATGAGAATTGCACCATTTCTCATGAATTCTTGATGCAGTGATACTTCTTGGCATCATTTTTTTTCATTCCTCGGTTCCGTGTTGTCGCGACCGGAATGCCGACAAGTGAATCGTGATGTGTGAAATCAATACTCTTAGCAACTAGTTGCTTGGTAGTAAATGGACGATATTCTCATTCTTAGCGTGTTAGTTATTGAACCGCCATTCTAAGATTAATCCTGCTACCTAGTCCGTGCACACCTCGATCAATGAGTTAGGATTATTCAATCCCTTGCTTATTTATTCATATCATCTTGCTCTGAAAAGCAAGATTGTTCTCGAGCTTAGTAACATACCGCTGGTTCATGATGTTCCGAATATCTTCTCCGAAGTATTACCAGGTTGTCACCTGACCGCTATGTTGAGTTCGTGATCATGCTGGTTTTTCCTCCAAACCACCCATTCTCCAAGAATCTGTGTGGGATACCCCTGAGCTAGTTGGTTAAGCCAAACAACAACTTGGAGAGTTGGAAGATAAAAGCTTGCCCGACTTAGTTCATTTTAAGGGATATCTCGTATGTGTGTTGAAGAAGATGATATCTTCATTGATTGATCCTCGTGTCAATTGTTGGATCTATTGCGTTGTCAAAACTTTGACTTGGGTATGGGCTATCGTCAAGTCAAATCAGAACCAACGATTTTCGTAATGTTGTCTTACTCATGGTTGATCCCTCGAGCATACACCATTACATCTTTTGGTCTGACCAATACTATCACATTGTTCACATGATGGTGGAAGTCCAGTGATATGGAAATTCCGATGAGTTGTTGTTGAGCCCATCAGCAGCATTTTGTCTCCCCCATGATTCATGTTGAACATCAACCTAGTGTTGAAAACTTTGCAAGCAATGCCTTCGTGTTCCATTCATGAAGCTTATGTTTGGATGGAAGAAGTGACTTCCTCGAATTCATGTGCACTTGGTGCAAGTTGCCGCCGTGAGTTTGAGAAAGATTGTTTTGTTTCCCTTGGAATCATCCCAAATCAGTCATGCATACGTGCGAAGTATTCTATGGTTTGGTAGACTAATTACCTCCACTCCATACGTGTTCCTAGCACACCAAGCCACTGATTGACTTGTTCAAGGAAAAGGAGTCTATGCTTGGGATCAAATCCATGGACTTGCGTAAGACTTCAAAATCCTTGATGATGGTTCCCGACCAGAACTCGATAGTGTTTTATTATAAGACTACCATGTGGTCATTCTTGTCTTGGACAACATGCTCATATGTGTGTAGCAGAACCAGCCCATTTTTGGAGCTTATTATCATAGTTCATTTCCCGAGAATAGCGCAACGCCATCTCGTCGATTTGTGTTGCAAACTTTCTTTTCAGACATGCTGAGTCTGAAGTATCCTATCACCAACCAGATGTGAATCTCAGGCAGATATGATGGTTGGAACATTCCCAACAGTTGCATTTTGTTCCCAGCTTGCACCACCATTGTGCCAATTTCCCATGGGCTGCCCTCCTCAGCACTTGTTGTCCAAGATCATCTTCAAAAGTGGACTTACTATGGGTCCCATCCATCCCCGGTGATAAGCAAAATCATCCATTGTGTTGTCTTCAACAAGGTAGTCCACATCATCCATTCTGGTATGGGTATGCCATTCTTTCGAATTCGTTCACACGATCATTTGTGAATGCCATAGGCTGGTATAAAGAATTTCAATGATCTTGTATCAAAAGTAATTCTTTTTGCCACTTAAGAGAATAGTTCTTCGAGTCACCTTCTCCGAGGTGCCCTGTTATGGGTTCATGACAATTATCTCCTCGCAAATTTGAAACCTTGCACCACCTTACTCAAGCGTGGAATTGCTACCTACCAACTTGAATCCTCGTCGTCTGATTTCCATCACCCTGATGTGAACTTTGTTTCTCAATTGGAGAGATGTTCCTATGTCTCACTCCAATAGTTGATCCTGAGTTGTTCGATCTTCGAGAAGATCCATCCTTCTAGAGTTTTCCCTTCCATATCATTGTCATGTTGGTTGGAGTTCTCAGAGAAAGACATCGAGACAAAGACGATGATCGAATCAATGTTCTTATGAAGTGCAACTTGGATCGTGAAGATTGGGTTAAGTTTGCGTCCCCCTTCATCTTACCCTACACTTGAATCTCGGGACGAGATTCTTGTTTAAGTGGGGGTGAGTTGTCACAGCCCTAGAATTGGTTGTAACTAGTTGCACAAGCACTCATGCATCATGTATATATTTATGAAAGTTGAATTGGGGAAAGTGGAAAACCTTAGAAGTCTTTTATAAAATGATCAACACTAAAAATTGTTTCAAATAAACCCAAGAAAATGTTCCTGTCAAGCTATAAAAATATTGTCAAGAGGTAAAACTCAAACCAATATTTTTGGAGCCTCAGAAATATTTATTTTGGGCATTTGGAATTAATTCAATAACTATTTGAATTGGATTTATATTTATTATATGTATAAATATATGTTCAATAATACTGAAAATTGTTGTGTGGCTTTGTATAAGTCCACTTAGTTGACACAATTATTTTCATGAAGTTTAAAATTGAATTATTATTTTACTAAATCAGAAACAAATGTCAGAAAAATAGAAAACAGAAACAAATAAAAAATGGAAGCAGAGACTTACCTGAGGCCCACTTACCTGGTGGCCCAGCAGTTTCGGCCCAGCCCACCTCCTCCTTCCTGTCGTCTTCCTCCACAGGCCAGTAGGCAGAGCGCGTGGCCGCAATGCGCCGGCACGCGCCCCGGCCACCTCCACCTTGCCTGCCTGCGTCCCCATCGCCCTGGATCTCTCCCGAGCGCCACGCGCCCCCCTGCACCTCTCAGTCCCTCTCGAGCTCATTCCCCCTCCTCTGCTCTCTCTCCCTCTCACGGCCGAACGCCACCCTCGCCACCATCGCCGACCACCGCGGCCACAGCCATCCCCATGCCTCTCCGTGCTATCTCCGCTGTCCGCCTCGACGCCATGAAGCTTCCCCCTCAACAAGCGCAAGCCCGAACGCCCTCAAATGCCGACCATGCCGTCTTCTTCAACCTCAGTCCGCCGAGATCGTCACCGCCGTTCTGCCTGCACCGGACCTCCCCCGAGCCTGCCGGTGGGACTCCAGCGAGCCGACGTGGCCGCATGATTAGCGCTAATCACCGCCAGCTAACCCTCCCCAGAGCCACTGACTACTGGGCCCCACGGCCTAATTAACACTTCTTAGCTCCTGTTTGGACTAAACTAACCCCACGGGCCCACATGTCAGTTTGACCTGGCCACGTCACCGTTGACCAGGCCCCACCTGTCATTGACACTGAACAGAATTGTGTCACTGACCAGTGGACCCCACTGGTCAGGTTTGACCTAGACCGCTGCTGTTGACTTGCTGACGCAGGCATGACACGGTGCTGACGCAATAAGTCATTTCTAGATTAAAAATAATTCACAAAATTCCAGAAAATTGCCTAAACATCAAAAATTCATAGTAAATCAACTGTAACTCCAAATGAAATAAATTATATATGAAAAATTATCAGAAAAATTCAAGGAATCCATCTATACCATTTTCATCCATGTTTGAACAATGTTTGTCCTCTGTTTTGGACAAAACAAATAAATGGCATTTAACTAATCATATATGGAGTTTGAATTTGAATCCTGTATTCAAACCAACTTCATTTAATTGTGTTGCTAGTTGCATTAGCTCAATCAACAACATATTGCCATGTCATTATCATGCATCATGCTGTGCATTGCATTGATTGTGTTCCTTCTCTGTTGCCGGTGGTTGTCCCCTCTCGGTAGACGTTGTACCGACGCTGTGATTGTTGACACTGATGAAGACCCAATGATATCTTTAGAAGTGCCAAGCAAGCAAAACCCCCTTGTTAATCCCGATACAATCCCACTCTCTCGCTCCTGCTCTCTTTTACTGCATTAGGACAGCAACGATTCAACTGTTACATGTTGCGGTAGTTGAACCCCTTTCCTCTGCATGACCTGTCATTGCCACAGTAAATAGATGAAACCCACTAGCATGAGTAGGAGTTGTTTGAGCCCTGATGTGCCTACTCATTCATGCTTATTTGTCATGCCTGCTACCACTTAGAGTTGAGTCAGCTCTGATTCATCGGGGATGAATTGGAACAGTGATGAACATGTCCTACTATGTGTGAGCTAAGTGTGTGAACACGATTTGGTAAAGGTAGCGGTGAGAGGCCATGTAGGAGTACATGGTGGGTTGTCTCATTGAAACCGTTCTTAGGCACTGAGTTCTGTGTTTGTGATCCATGACCAGCTACTACCATGCATTGGGCACGAAACCAATGGACCCTCTTGACTTATTAACTACCCTTGTCCTCTGTCCAGGAGTTGCAACTAGTTTTTGGTGTTTGTAGGATATGTGTTGGCGGCCGTGCATAGCGCTGACCCTAGGGGTGGGCTATGATGCGGTAGATAGACCATGGCACGGTGTACCGGGCGCCCGTTTGGTGTCAGCGAACCCTGCACACATCGTTTGGGGCTGTGAGCGAAACTCCGGCCGGATCTCCTCGCGGATGGAACCCGAATAGGCGATAAACCTGGACTAGAGACTTGTGTGGTTAGTCAGGTCGTGGCCAACTCCCTCGCCAGGCTTCCGCTTGAAGGTTGCTGAGATACACGATGTGTACATGGTGGTAAGTGGCGAGAGCGTGTGTGAAGAAGTACACCCCTGCAGGGTTATAAATGATCTATTCGAATAGCCGTGTCTGCGGTAAAGGACTTCTGGGTTGCCTATAACAGTTCATAGACAAGTGAAAGTGGATACTCTAAAACTCGCAAGATAAGCATGAGTGCTATGGATGGTGTTCTCATAGGGAGACGGGATCGGATCCATAGTGGACTCGTGCGCGCCACCTCAAAAGAGTTGCTTGCAGTCGTAGTTCAGGTTAGCCATGATTCAAAGCTGGCTTGCTGCAGTCAAACTCCACCCCCCCCTTGTTGATACCGATGCATATGTAGCTAGTTCTGATGTAAGTCTTGCTGAGTACCTTTGTACTCACGTTTGCCTATTTTATGTTTTGCAGAGAGACGTCAGTCTCGCTAGTAGTTCCGTGCGGACTTCGACGTTTAGCTTGATACCTCAGCTACGATCTTGCGCCCTCGACAGGATCTGGTAGATAGTCAGGCTTCTTAGCCTCTTTCATTTGTAGATGTCTGTACTCAGACATGTTAAGCTTCCGCATGTGTTTTGATTTGTATGCTATGATTGTTGGGTCATGAGACCCATGTTTGTAATATCTCGCTCCTCGGAGCCTAATGAATAAATGCTTGAGTCGTAGAGTTATGTTGTGATGCCATGTTGTATTTACACATATCGAGCATATTGTGTGTATGATTGAAATGCTTGGTATGTGTGGGATCCGAAAACCTAGTTGTTTATCCTTGTAGCCTCTCTTATGGGGAAATGTAGTCTTGTTCTTCCATGAGCCATAGTAGTCCGCTACAGCCCGGTTCACCGGACTCCTGCTAGCCCAGCACTACTGCTCAGGACACTTGACTGGCCGGCATGTGTTTCACTTCGTTCCTATGTCTGTCCCTTCAGGGAAATGTCACGCGGTGACATTCGGAGTCCAGTTAGCCCAGTGCTACATCCCGGATTCACACGCTGCTGACCGACATGCTCGATGTGATTCATGTATGCCTGTCCCCATAGGTTGGTGCCGCTTTGGGTTAACGACTAGCCATGTTGGCCCGGGTTCTCTGTCATATGGATGCTAGCGACACTATCATATACGTGAGCCAGAAGGCGCAAACAGTCCCGGGCCATGGTAAGGAGACACCCGTGGGAATATCGTGTGTGAGGCCACAAAGTGATATGAGGTGTTACCGGCTAGATCGATGTGACTTGGAATCGGGGTCCTGACATGGGGGCACTTGAATACGACATGACGACCTAGATCTGTCAGGAAAATAGCTCGAAAGAAAGACAGGAGATATTTGCGTGATACGGTGGTCAAAACCTTCTGGAGGTTATATAATGAATTTTTACGGACCAAAGGAAGTATCGTGCAAGAAAACGGAGTCTGGAAAGCGCACGAGGTGCCCACAAGGCAGGGGGCGCGCCCTCCACGCTTGTGGAAGCCCCATATCCTTTCCGGTCTGCTTCTTGTTTTCCTATTTTTTTATATATTCCAAAATGGAGAAATATTGCCATTAGAATTGTTTTGGAGTCGGTTTACTTACCGTACCACGTACCTATTCCTTTTCGAAGTCTGAAACATTCCGAAAAGTGTCCCTTATGTATTCCTCCGGGGTTACGGTTTCAATAACATTAGTTTCAACATTTATGGGGTTACCTGAGATATAATGTTTGATTCTTTGACCGTTCACCACCCTCGGATTTGTGCCTTCGAAGTTGTTGATTTTTATGGCACTGGAACGATAGACCTCCTCGATAATGTAAGGACCTTCCCATTTAGAGAGAAGTTTTCCTGCAAAAAATCTTAAACGAGAGTTGTATAGTAATACATAATGACCAACATTGAACTCACGCTTTTGTGTCCTTTTGTCATGTCATCTTTTAACTTTTTCTTTGAACAGTTTGGCGTTCTCATAGGCCTGGGTTCTCCATTCATCAAGTGATCTAATGTCCAATAACCTCTTCTCACCGGCAAGTTTGAAGTCATAGTTGAGCTCTTTAATAGCCCAATATGCCTTATGTTCTAGTTCAAGAGGTAAGTGACAAGCTTTGCCATAAACCATTTTATACGCAGACATACCCATAGGATTTTTATATGCAGTTCTATAAGCCCATAATGCATCATCAAGTTTCTTGGACCAATTCTTTCTAGATCTATTAACAGTCTTTTGCAAAATTAATTTGAGCTCTCTATTACTTAATTCTACTTGACCACTAGACTGTGGGTGATATGGAGATGCAATTCTATGATTAACATCATACTTAGCAAGCATCTTACGAAAGGCACCATGAATAAAATGTGAACCACCATCAGTCATTAAATATCTAGGGACTCCAAACCTTGGAAAAATAACTTCCTTAAGCATCTTAATAGAGGTGTTATGATCAGCACTACTTTTGGAATAGCCTCTACCCACTTAGTAACTTAATCAACAGCAACTAAAATATGTGTGTACCCATTAGAGGAAGGAAAAGGTTCCATATAATCAAAGCCCCAAACATCAAATAGTGCAATAACAAGTGAATAATTCATAGGCATTTCTTGACGTCTAATAATATTACCAATTCTTTGACATTCATCACAAGACAAGACAAACTTATGGGCATCCTTGGAGAGAGTAGGCCAATAAAAACCGTATTGCAATACCTTGTGTGCAGTTCTATCTCCAGCATGGTGCCCTCCATAGGCTTCGGAATGACACTAGCGTAGGATCTATTCCTGTTCATGCTCAGGTACACAACATATAATAACACCATCTACTCCTTCTTTATAAAGATGTGGGTCATCCCAAAAGTAATGCCTTAAATTATAGAAGAACTTTTTCTTTTGCGAGTATGTGAAACTAGGTGGTATAAATTTAGCAACAATGTAATAAGCATAATCAGCGTACCATGGAGCAGTACAAGAAGCATTTATGACATTTAATTGTTCATCAGGAAAGCTATCATCAATAGGTAGTGGGTCATCAAGAACATTCTCTAACCTAGACAAGTTGTCTGCAACGGGGTTCTCAGCTCCCTTTCTATCAATGATATGCAAATCAAATTCTTCTAGCAGGTGTCGGATGTGGGGTTCCGACAAACCCTTATGGTTCAAACAATGTGGTGCACGCGAAGTCTTTTCCTCCCACCAATCTACACCCTAGCTCGCTAAGATCTCGCGGACGAACTCGCAACACAGAAAGACACAAGATTTGTACTGGTTCGGGCCACCGTTGTGGTGTAATACCCTGCTCCAGTGTCGTGGTGGTGGGTTGCCTCTTTGGCTGATGATCAACAATACAAGGGGAAGAACAGCCTCCTGAGGTTGAGGTGTTCTTGTGCTTCGCTAACTTATGTGGGTAAGAGTGGACTGAATCCGTCCTCCTTCTCTCCCCCTCTCTCTCTATCTCTCTCTTGTCCCCCTTTTCCGTCCCTCCTTTTCCTCTTTTTTTCTCTCTTCTATGGTGCTGGCTAACTCTATTTATATAGGCCCTGATCCTCTTCCCAAATACTGAGCGGGAGCAGAGCCAACAATGGTGGGAAAATTTGAAGGGGGACAGCTAGTACAAGCCATCCTGACAAAAGGTGGTCTCCACCTGCGAAAGGCTCTTGTGGTGACGCCATCTTGGGCTCCACGATGACCTCCGTCTTGCCGTCCTTCTGGTCTTGGTCATGTTGCACCAAAATGGCAACCTTTGCCTGATGCCTCGGTACTCCTCGCCTGCGTTGGTTTCCTTAGCACCAAAGAGGAAACAAGGACGCTGCGCACGCTGGCGCCCGCCTGGTGTCGATGGTCATGGCTCACGTCACGAGAGCCTCGTGAGGTTTGCCTCGCCTTGACATCTCCGCTCCTCGTGAGCCTTCCTGACTAGGGCACTCTAGAGGAGGTCTTGCGTCGTCTGCCTCGCGAGGCTTGAACCCTCGCGAGGGTCTTGGATGCCTTGTTTATGAAGATGGGTCATACAGCTTGCTGGTTTAGCCACGTAGCGGGTCACAGGCAGGCAAGTCTGGGGACCCCCGTTCCCAGAACGCCGACAATAGCCCCATGCCCAAGGTGCGCTTGGGCTTGGCTTCGTGGCGAAGCCAAGGGTCAAGCATGGAGCAACGCAGGCCCCCAAAGCCTGTGGCCTCGGTTGACGCGTGGCCGTTGATTGGACGTGGGCGTCTCTGCTTCCCGAAGCTACCTCAGCAACTGCATGACTTGATGAGTCCCTGCGACATGCAAGGAAAACCATCATTACCTGCGATCGTGGGAGGTGCCGGTTGGCCTTCTGTTGCTATAAATGGGGAGGGGAGCTAAGCCCCCGTTGCCCATCTCTTCCTTGCTAGCTTGCTTCTTCTTCCTTGCTCCACTGCTAACAGCAATGGCACCTATCAGAAGGTTCTCAGCCGAAGAAAAGGGGAAGGCCCCCCGAGATGACCTGGAGCCACTTCTGCCGACGAAAAGGGCGATCCACCACCGTGACGAAATGGCGATGTAGGTGGTGACGAGGCCTGGGTGAGAGCGGCCTCCCCCATGGTATCCGCTACCCCTGTATGCCCAAGCTGAGGACTCAGAAACGCGGAGGGACGATCAGCGCCGCGCCTGGGGTCGCTGCGCCGCGGTGACGCGCGCCATCGTCCCAGGGATCCACGCCGCGGACTCCTCGCGTGAGCTGGTGCTGTGGGCACCGACGCCCCCAAGCTCTTGGACCTGCTTCATGCGGTTCTTCTCCGACGTGGTGCCGCCGAGGGGCCTCTCGAGCTCTAGTTGAAGTACGCCGACTGCGGCACTCCGGCAACTGGAGCGGAGATCGAAGCGGTGCCCACCGGCAAGATCATCATGACTCGTGGCTGGGGCGAGATCGAGCGGGTCTGCCACGCGAGGGGCGCCCTTTCGATCCACCTCGAGTATGACGGCGTCTTCACGCTCTTCTTCAAGGTCTGCGATGCCGAGGGCCGCCGCCTGGAGTGCTGCTCCAGAGAGGAGCGCGAGGCTGACGCGTGCTCCGCTCGCGACCACTCCAGCAGCAGTAGCCCTTGGGAGTCCAGGAGCTCTCCTGAGCTCTACAGGACTCCAGAGACGAGCGACGATAGCTACGTGTCCCCAAGCTCTCACCGCGCTTGGAGTGGTGCTGCCGCGTCTGGCCGTCGCCGCCGCTGATCTGGATGGGGTTGGCGTCGGCCTCCCATGGCCCACTATTGATGATGGCATCTGCCACGGGGGGAGGGTGTAGATAGGATCCTCCTTAGTTTTAGCTTTTGTTACCTGTGAAGGATCATAAAGCGCCCCGTGGGGGCATGTAAGGGTCTGTAATGTCTTATGTGCTTATCTTCCCTATTATGAAGATTTGATGAATGTGCATCCTGTTAAGGCTCGGTCCCCCCTTTCTTTCCTCGTGATAGCTTGTTGATCTACGCCGACAGGTCCCAGTCCCAAGGCAGGCTACAACCGTCACTGGTATGCCAGGTCGCGTGCCGTGGTCAAGGCCAGGAGGTGTGCGGCCCGAGGTCCAGTAAGAGCCCCTGAGGCGCGATGCTCAGGAGGTCCCCCTTAGCGCTCAAGCGGCCATGGTAAGGGAAGAAAGGGAGTTGACGTGGCCGCAACGGGGTTGCGGCAAGGCGTGAGTCTCCATAAGGCCTAGACATTTAGCCGATCTAAGGGCGAGACTTATCTTGTGAACTTCATGGCGATTCCTGATGTTGCCCTAGGGCTGCGCGCCAACTTGTGCGGCATAGCCAGGCCGCCCCATATGAGTTTCCCTCCTCCCATGCCCTCCTTAGTGCTCTGCGTTCTCAGGTCCTGGCCCTCGAGCGAGCTCAGCCGCCGCTGGTATGCCAGGTCGTGATGTCATGGTCAAGGCCAGGCGGTGAGAGCTGGAGAGCTAGTAAGAGCTCCTGAGTCGTGATGCTCAGGAGCCCCCCTTTTAATGCGCAAGAGAATTGCACGAGAGAAAAGGAGACTCGCGGTGCCGCCTGCTATCCTCCCCATGGGGTCCCTGTGAATAGGCACAAGAAGAACATGGTTTGCCGTTACAGCCGTCAGCCTGCCGCTGGTTGGTCTAGATGAAGTGAGGGCACTGAGGGCCTGGCGAGGTGACGTGCGCGGGGCGTGCCGCGAGCCAGCGCTCGACCGCTGATATTTGTCGACGTGGCAGGGACGGACCCATGCACCAGCGCCGTGCCTGTGAGGAGGCCCCATGGGAGGCGATGATCGAGCAGGTGATAACCGTAGGCAGGTTAAGCAGGGAAGGAAAATCATCTTGGGTAAATGCAGGAAGATACATGCCACTGGGTCCGGCCCGAGCGGCTTGGGGATGATGCAGCCCGAGGGGTGCCCCTAGCAAGGTAAGCTAAAGTCATAAGCAGATGGGATACATGCCGTAGGGACGGACCCACACGGCCTGGGAATAATGCAGCCCAAGGGGCGCTTCCAGCTTAAACGAGCTTGGAAGATGTCACCTTGTTCTGTAGACGAAGCAGAGTTTGTGCAGCTGAAGGCGCGCGTCGAAGAAATGACTCCTCATGAGCCACCGGAGCCCTGAGCCTCGGGAGGCTCTGGGGGCTCAGGAGGCTCCCTAAAGACCGTCTCCATTCCCTCCAGGACGACGCGGTACCTGGCCTCTCGAGCCGCCAGGTCACACCGCATGGCGTGCTGATAGGCCGACGCCACGCTCGGCAAGCCGAGGGGCATGCGAACGTAGCTGTGTGGCGGGCCGTCGCAATGGCCCACACGCGAAGGCCAGAAGCGCTCCTGAGACGCGGCCCTGTCGAGCCCCGGGATGTCGATGCAGACGTGCAGCTCAGCACCCTTGCCTGGGTGGTGAGCTGCGCCCTGTGAGTGGCTGTCGCCGCGCATGGCTCTTACGTCTTGCAGTTCCTGTGTGGTCTTGGCGATGAACTCCTGAGTGGTGGGCACCCCTTGCCCTGTGTTCTCCTGAGGAAAACGTGCCACGTGGCATGCCTCCAAGTGGTGCCCAAGTGCCTCCCTCGTGAGGTTGGCAAGGCCTGAGGCCCTCCAGAAGAGAGCCCCCGAGCCCTTCCCGAGGAGGGCGCTGGGCGCGCCTTCCTATGCGATGGAGGGAGGTGCCCCTGGGACGGACGCTGATCCTGATGAGGCTCCTGCCGTGACGCCATCCTCCTGAGGTCCTGCGTGGCGCAGCTGCTTCTTCTGGGGGATGGCCTCTGGAGGCCCTCACTTTTGTTGTCGGGGTCGTCGATTGCTGCTGCTTGGAAGGCGCGCTCGAGGGAGCACACCGCATCCCTTTCTTCACATGGGACCGTGATGACCCTGCCGCTTACAGGCATCTTGAGGACATTGTAGCCGTGGTGGGTGACCTCCATGAACTTGGACAGGGCCGGATACCCAAGGGTGGCGTTGTACGGCAGTCGGATGTGGGTGATGTCGAAGTCGATGAGCTGGGTGCGGTAGTTGTCACGCGTGCCGAAGGTGACAGGCAGGCGAACCTGCCCTATCGGTGTGGTGGAGCCGTCGGTCACTCCTAAGAAAGGTTTGGTAGGCTAGAGCTGCTCGTATGACACTTGGAGGTTGTCGAATGTGTCGATGGATAGGACGTTGAGCCCTGCACCGCCATCGATGAGGGTCTTGGTAACCTGCACATTGCTGATGACTGGGGAACACAACATCGGGAGGACGTCGGCGGTGGCCACGCACTTGAGCTGATCTGTTGAGTCGAAAATGATGGTGCACTGGGACCACTTGAGCGGGCGCGCGGCCTCAAGCTTGGGGAGCACCACGTTCACCTCGCGAGCGAACCGTTTGAAGATGCACTGAGAGGCTGGGGCCTGGGCGCCGCCCAAGATGCAGGGGATTGCACGCGGCTCTTGGAATCCCCCAGCCCCCTCGTCCTAATGATGGTCGTTGTTCCTCCTTGGTGGCGGCAGTGGAGGAAGACCAGCGTTGCTTTGGGGGCGATCCTCACGAGGCTGGTCCCTCCAGGCCCCCTCGCGAGGATGGTCTTGCCAGCGGTCCTCACAAGGCCTGTCGCGCTATTCCTGAGACGGCCCACAGTCGTCCCAGTGTCCGCCTCCTCGTCCTCCTCCGTGGCTGTAGCCTCGGTCGCTGCGCTTGGGGCGTCGACCGTAGCGTCCTTCTCATATGGCTCTGAGCTCTTGGCAGTCGCTGGTCTTGTGGGTGTTTAGGTTGTGGAAGGCGCAGAACGGTCGGCTGTTCTTGGATGATTCGGGCTGATCGCTGCCCTGTTTGGTGTCGGGCTCCGCTACTAGCACCACTGCTTCCTTGCGCTTCACGTCCTTGGCCTTGGATTTCTTCTCCTCTGTGCTCGCTGCTGGCTGCTCAAGGAGAGAGAGGCGCCCCTCCTCAGCTCTTGCGCACTTGGTCGCTAGGTTGAACAGCTCCTGAGATGTGCAGAGCTCCACGTGGATAGCGAGCTCTTCCTTCATCTTGATGTCACGGACACCGTCGGAGAATGCGGAGATGATGACCTCATCCGTGACCTTGGGGATCTTGAGGCGGGTGTTGTCGAAGCGTTGGATGTACTTCTGGAGGGTCTCCCCTGGTTGTTGCTTGATGCAGCGCAGGACGCCCGCGGCCGGCGGGTGGTCGCGAGTGCCCTAGAAGTTGGAGACGAAGCGGCCACGCATCTCGTCCCAGGAGAAGATCGAGCCGTGCTACAGGTTCAGGAGCCAGGAGCGGGCCCCATCCTTGAGAGCCATGGGAAACCAGTTTGCCATGACTTTCTCGTTGCCGTTGGCTGCTTCAATGCTCAGCTCGTAGAGCTGCATGAACTCCACGGGGTCGGTGGTGCCGTCCTAGCGAGGAGTCAGATCCGGCTTGAACTTGCCTGGCCATGCGACGCTGCGCAGCTCGGGGTGAAGGCGTGGCAGTCGGCCGTAGTTATTGGGGCCCGCTTCGGAGGTGGAGCTTGGTCTTGATGAGGTCTGCGCGGCGCCACCGCGGGTGGCGCGCGGTCTTGACGAGGTGGTGCGGGGAGCGCGGGTGAAGCTCCTCGCGGCCGAGGGATTTCTTGGCAGCTTCTCTCTTCGCGTGCGGGCACCAGGCGTGGCGGATCACACCGCGGGGCCGCGCACTTTGGTAGCAAGGCGCCGTCTTTGGGCTAGGTTGGTGGAGGCGCGCCCCGGGCCTCGTCGCCCGTGGCCGGCTGAGGGTGAGGCAGAGAGATGGACAGCGCCGGGGAGCCCCCAGCAGCTCGGGCGAGCTTGGCGACATGGTCGAGCCACTCCTCGTAGAGGTCATCGACTGGGCGGTAGTGCAGGAGTTCGTTTGCGGCGAGGAGTGCGGCCCGCACCTCCATGGGAGCATGGTGTGCATGAGACGAAGAACCGGCCGGGGTCAGCGATGAAGTGGTGGTGCGGCCGTCCGGCCGCACTGAAGGATGCAGCAAAGACGCTTGCTGATCGTTCCCCATCGGGCCGGCGGCAGCGTTGGCGGCGGGAGACAGAGAACGACGTGGTGGCCCACCGATGGTAACCGTCTGAGCAACACGGACGGTGAGGGCAGCCCGACGCTCAACTCAAACACGGCGAGCGTCCGCCATGGAGACGATGGAGCGACGGAGCGACGAACTGATGGAAGGGAGGCTACGGCGCACCCCTACCTAGCATGCCAAATGTCGGATGTGGGGTTCTGGCAAACCCTTAAGTTTCGAACAATGGGGTGCGCGCGAAGTCTTTTCCTCGTCTTTTCCTCCCATCGATCTACGCGCCTAGCTCGCTAAGATCTCGCAACACAGAAAGACACAAGATTTATGCTGGTTCGGGCCACCGTTGTGGTGTAATACCCTACTCTAGTGTCGTGTTGCTGGATTGCCTCTTGGGCTGATGATGAACAATACAAGGGGAAGAACAGCCTCCTGAGGTTGAGGTGTTCTTGTGCTTGGCTAACTTGTGTGGGTGAGAGTGGACTGAATCCATCCTCCTTCTCACCCCCCTCTCTCTATCTCTCTCTTGTCCCCCTTTTCCGTCCCTCCTTTTCCTCTTTTTTCCTCTCTTCTATGGTGGTGGCTAACTCTATTTATACAGGCCCTGGTCCTCTTCCCAAATACTTAGTGGGAAGGGAGCCAACAATGGCGGGCAAATTTGAAGGGGGGCAGCTAGTACAAGCCATCCTGACAAAAGGTGGTGTCTGTCTGCAAAAGGTTCTGGTGGTGACACCATCTTGGGCTCCACGATGACCTCTATCTTGCCGTCCTTCTGGTCTTTGTCTTGTTGCACCAAAATGGCAACCTTTGCCTGATGCCTCGGTACTCCTCGCTTGCGCTGGTTTCCTTAGCACCTAAGAGGAAACAAGGATGCTGTGCGCGCTAGGGCCTGCCTGGCGCCCACCTGGTGTCGATCGTCATGGCTCACGTCACGAGAGCCTCGTGAGGTTTGCCTCGCCTTGACATCTCCGCTCCTCGTGAGCCTGCCTGACTAGGCCACTCTAGAGGAGGTCTTGCGTCGTCCGCCTCGCGAGGCTTGGCCCCTCACGAGGGTCTTGGATGCCTTGTTGATGAAGATGGGCCGTACGGCCTACTGGTTTAGCCACGCAGCGGGCCGCAGGCAGGTAAGTATGGGGACCCCCGTTCCCAGAACACCGACAGCAGGAGAACCCATCTAATAAGTCTAGGTTTAGCACCTTTCTTTTTCCATAAGATATTTAATAGCAGCATGATCAGTGTGAATAGTTACTTTGGAATCAAGAATATAAGGTCTGAACTTAGCTCAAGCAAATACAACTGCTAAGAATTCCTTTTCGGTAGTAGCATAATTTATCTGGGCATTGTCTAGAGTTTTACTAGCATACTGTATAACATTCAATTTCTTATCAACTCTTTGTCCTAGAACAGCCCCTACAGCATAATCACTAGCATCACACATAATTTCAAAGGGTAAGTTCCAATCAGGTGGCTGAACAATAGGTGCAGAAATCAAAGCTTTCTTAAGTATTTCAAATGCTTCTACACAATCATCATCAAAGACAAAAGGAATATCATTTTTTCATAGGTTAGTCAGAGGCCGCGAAATTTTTGAGAAGTCCTTAATGAACCTTCTATAAAAAATGGCATGACCCATAAAACTTCTTATACCTTTGATGTCCTTGGGACACGACATCTTTTCAATAGCATCAACTTTAGCTTTATCAACTTCAATACCTCTTTCAAAAAATTTATGCCCCAAGACAATACCTTCATTAACCATAAAGTGGCACTTCTCCCAATTCAAGACAAGGTTAGTTTCTTCACATCTCTGCGAAACTCGATCAAGGTTGCTCAAGCAATCATCAAAAGAGAATCCATAAATGGAGAAATCATCCATGAAAACCTCACAAATCTTTTCACAAAAGTCAGAGAATATAGCCAGCTGCATCTTTGAAAGGTAGCAGGTGCATTACATAAACCAAAAGGCATATGTCTATAAGCAAAGGTACTGAAACGGCAAGTAAAAGTGGTCTTAGGTTGATAATCAGCTGACACATGTATTTGAGAGAAACCAGAGTAACCGTCTAGAAAGCAAAAATGTCTATGTTTGGATAATCTTTCTAGCATTTGATCAATAAAAGGCAAAGGGTAATGATCTTTTCTAGTAGCTTTATTAAATTTGCCGAAATAAATTACCATCCTATAACCTATAATAATTCTTTGTGGGATCAATTCATCTTTCTCATTAGGAACAACGGTAATACCTCCCTTCTTAGGGACACAATGGACAGGACTTACCCACTGATTATCAGCAACGGGATAAATTATACCTGCCTCAAGGAGCTTTAATATTTCCTTTCATACCACTTCCTTCATCTTAAGATTTAGCCATCTTGGTGATCAATAACTGTTTTGGCATCCCTCTCCAAATTTATTTTGTGTTGACATAGAGTGGGACTAATGCCCTTAAGATCATCAAGAGTATATCCAATAGCAGCACGGTGCTTCTTCAGAGTTGTCAATAATTTATTTTCTTCATGCTCTGAAATGTTAGCACTAATAATAATAGGATATATCTTCTTTTCATCAAGATAAGCATATTTAAGAGTATCAGGTAACGGTTTAAGCTCAAACATGGGATCACCCTTCGGTGGAGGAGGATCCCCTAGGATTTCAATAGGCAAGTTGTGTTTCAGAATAGGTCCTTGTTCAAAGAATACTTCATCTATTTCCCTTCTTTCATTCATGAACATATCATTTTCATGGTCGAGCAAATATTTATCTCAAGGATCATTAGGAGGCACAACAATAGAAGCAAGACCAATAATTTCATCCTTACTAGGTAATTCCTCATCATGGGGTTGTCTATGAAATTTAGAGAAGTTAAACTCATGAGACATATCACCCAAACCAATAGTAACAACATCCTTTTCGCAGTCTACCCTAGCATTAACAGTATTTAAGAAGGGTCTACCAAATATAATGGGACAAACGCTATCTTGTGGGGAACCAAGAACAAGAAAATCCGCAGGATATTTAACCTTCCCACACAATACTTCAACATCTATAACAATCCCAATTGGTGAAATAGTATCTCTATTGGCAAGCTTAATTGTAACATCGATATCTTCTATCTCAGCAGGTGCAATATCATGCATAATTTCTTTGTATAAGGTATGAGGTATTGCACTAGCACTAGCACCCATATCACATAAGCCATGATAATAATGATCTCCTATTTTAACAGAAATAACATGCATGCCCATAACAGGTCTATGTTTATCCTTAGCACCAGGCTTAGCAATTCTAGCAGTTTCTTCATAGAAGTAAATAACATGCCCATCAATATTATCGGCCAAGAGATCTTTAACCATAGCAATATTAGGTTCAACTTTAATTTGCTCAGGGGGTTTGTGTGTCCTAATATTATTCTTGTTGACTACAGTTGAAGCTTTAGCATGATCCTTAATTCTAACAGGGAAAGGTGGTTTCTCAACATAAGCAGTGGGAACAACAGGATCATGATAAGTGATACTTTTTTCTTCAACTTTAATAGGTGCTACTACTTTTGTTTCAATGGGAGGATTATATTTAAACCACTTCTCCTTAGGGAGATCAACATGAGTAGCAGAAAATTCATAGAAAGAAGCTACTATCTCAGAGTCAAGTCCATATTTAGTGCTAAACATACAGAAAACATCAGTATCCATAAAAATTTAACACAATCAAACCTAGCTATCATACCTGACTCCTTACCTTCGTCGAGATCCCAATCTTCAGAGTTGCGTTTAATCCTCTCCAATAAATCCCATCTAAATTCAATAGTCTTCATCATAAAAGAACCAGCATAAGAAGTATCGAGCATGGAGCGATTGTTGTTAGAAAGCCGATCATAAATTTTTTGAATAATCATTTCTCTTTGAGAGCTCATGATTGGGGTATGAATATAACATTGAATTAAGCCTCCCCCAAGCTTGAGCGATGCTTTCTCCTTCGCGAGGACAAAAATTATATATATAATTACGATCATGATGAAGAAGATGCATAGGATAAAACTTCTGGTGAAATTCCAATTTCAATCGCTTATAGTCCCATGATCCCATATCATCACATAGCCTATACCATGTCAATGCATATCCCTTCAAAGATAAAGGGAAGACCTTATTCTTGATAACATCATCGTGCATACCTGCAAGCTTAAATAATCGTCAAACTTCATCCACATAGATTAAGTGCAAATCTGAATGCAATGTTTCATCTCCTACAAAAGGATTAGCTAGCAGTTTCTCTATCATACCCGAAGGAATTTCAAAGTAAACATTTTCAGTAGGTTCAGTAGGTTGAGGGTTAACTAATTGTGGTTCCGGATGAGGTGAAGATACCCCGAACAAACCCCTCCAAGGATTATGTTCCATAGTAACAAGTGACAGTAAATTTCAGCACACTATATAAAATTTTCCTTACCAAATTTCACCTACCAAAGGCGCTTCACTCCCTGGCAACGGCGCCAGAAAACAGTCTTGATGACCCACAAGTATAGGGGATCTATCATAGTCCTTTCGATAAGTAAGCGTGTCGAACGCAATGAGGAGCAGAAGGAAATGATAAGCGGTTTTCAACACGGTATTCTCTGCAAGCACTGAAATTATCGCTTACAGATAGTTTTGTGATAAAGTAATTGGTAACGAGTAGCAAGTAATAAAAGTAAATAAGGTTCAGTAAGATGGCCCAATCCTTTTTGTAGCAAAGGACAAGCCTGGACAAACTCCTATGTGAAGGAAAGCGCTCCGGAGGACACATGGGAATTATCGTCAAGCTAGGTTTCATCATGTTCATATGATTCGCGTTCGGTACTTTGATAATTTGATATGTGGGTGGACCGGTGCTTGGGTTCTGTCCTTACTTGTACAAGCATCCCACTTATGATTAATCCCCATTGCAAGCATCCGCAACTACAACAGAAGTATTAAGGTAAACCTAACCATAGCATGAAACATATGGATCCAAATTAGCCCCTTACAAAGCAACGCATAAACTAGGGTTTAAGCTTCTGTCACTCTAGCAACCCATCATCTACATATTACTTCCCAATGCCTCCCTCTAGGCCCAAACAATGGTGAAGTGTCATGTAGTCGACGTTCACATGACACCACTAGAGGGATGACAACATACATCTCATCAAAATATCGAACGAATACCAAATTCACATGACTACTAATAGCAAGACTTCTCCCATGTCCTCAGGAACAAACGTAACTAATCACAAAGCATATTCATGTTGTTAATCAGATGGGTATTAATATGCATAATGGATCTGAACATATGATCTTCCACCAAGTAAACCAACTAGCATCAACTACAAGGAGTAATCAATACTACTAGTAACCCACAGGTACCAATCTGAGGTTTGGATACAAAGATTGGATAAAAGGGATGAACTAGGGTTTGAGATGAGATGGTGCTGGTGAAGATGTTGATGGAGATTGACCCCCTCCCGATGAGACGATCAGTGTTGATGACGATGGTGATGATTCCCCCCTGCCGGAGGGAAGTTTCCCGGTAGAACAGCTCTGCCGGAGCCCTAGATTGGCTCCGCCAAGGTTCCACCTCGTGGCAGCGGAGTTTCGTCCCATAAGCTTGCTTATGATTTTTTCTCGGACGAAAGACCTCATATAATAGAAGATGAGCATCGAGGGCCACCAGGGGGCCCACGAGGCAAGGGGGCGCGCCCAGGGGGGTAGGGCTCGCCCCAGCCTCATGGCTGGTGGGTGGCCCTCCTCTGGTACTTCTTGTGCTCGGTATTTTTTATATATTATGGAAATAACTTTCGTGAAGTTTCAGGACTTTTGGAGCTGTGCAGAATAGGTCTCTAATATTTGGTCCTTTTCCAGCCCAGAATCCCAGCTGCCGGCATTCTCCCTCTTCATGTAAACCTTTTAAAATAAGAGAGAATAGACATAATTATTGTGACATAATGTGTAATAACAGCCCATAATGCAATAAATATTGATATAAAAGCATGATGCAAAATGGACGTATCAAGGAGCGTACCGCCTGCGTGATGCGTTAGACAATCACATGGAGCCGAACCCCTGGAATGCGGCCAGACTCCGAAGATTTTATGCCTAGCGCCGAACTCTGTGTTCGTCTCCTTCCTCCTGTTATTAACGTTATTTTTTCTCTCTTTTTGTTTTTTATCTTTTTTCATTTTGCTCTTTAGCCCTACGGCTTTAGTACGGCTAGACCGTCCTCCCCTGATGCGTACATCTCCACATATGTATGTTCATTATACCTGGGGCTTCTCGTACAGAAGCTTGCTATTATTCTTCGAGCATCAGGCTCACCACATATGCGTTTTCCATATGTACCTTTTCTTCGACATTATATGCATCCATATGACTTAAGTTTTGGCCAAGCTGGGTTGCCTCGCTCCTGTGCTTACACCCTACGTTCCTGTTAGTTCGGCTATGGCATAAAGGGAGCACCTCTGTGATTGTTACTACTGGGTCATCCGGATGTGTACCTCAGACTGGGTGAAGCCGAAAGCTAGCATTCATAAGGGAATATTCGGTCAGCGAATTAAAGACGTTTCCGCATTCACTCCATTTTGAAACCCCAGAAGTTACTTACTCTATGATTTTTCATTCACAGTTCGTACATGCACATTAAATGCATGCACACCCAAGGAAAGGAACCCTTAATGGAACTATTATCTCTGGAAGATGTTTCTTACATAATTTAATATAACATAAATAGCCGGATACACATTGTTTGTTCAAGCAACTATGACCCCTATGCCTGGTTCCCATGCATACCACGGTATATTCTACCGTTAGGGTATTCGGAAACACTCCGCACCTTCGGGTCCAGTGGTCGAAGCAAAAAGGTTAGCCATGACAATTGTTTTTATTATCCAGCTAGAAGGAAAGTACATAGTCACTTAGGACTTAAAGACTTCCTCCTCTGTACCGTCCAACAGACGGTCTAACTTACAATCCTGTTGGGAATATCTAGCGGCCACCTACACTTGGTCATATACTAAACTAACGGGAATTTCTTCCCTATTTGACCCTAGCGGTCTGACCAGGGCCATGTGATTCGGATCCAGCTTGGTATATCGTGTTTTTACCATGGCCCAGGCCTCTCAAGCACCCCCTCGGTAGGCCGATATCTTCCATAGTCGGATACACCACCGCGCTCCCTAGAATAGCTCTACAAGCTCCTCCATACTCCCTGGAGGGGAGTCGGATGGCCATAAGGCCATGGCTACACTCTGCATTACCTGCCGAGCTTGCTCGTGCAACTGCGACAACCCTTGCAGAAGATCACTTGATGATCCGGACACCTCCTCTTCGGGAAGGCCCGTCAATATACCTGCAATCATAGCTATATCTGCTACTTTTACTTCCAAACTGTTATAAGGTAAATACGGCCACATACTAAATATGCCGCTTGCAGTTTTTTGTTCTCCTTCACGGATTCGGCTAGCTGGGCCTGCACATCCTTCAGCTCTTCGCCTAGCTGGGTGTTTGTGTCTTGGAGTTTGTTTTTCTCCTGCCTGACACGGATCAAAACCCGCTCGCCTGCGGCATGCAGTCTTTTCGACTCTCTTTCCTCCAATTGATCCGATGATCCTGTTATGAGATAAAGCCGCAGTGTTAACACGGTCGCTATGCAATAACTGTTTCTCGATGGAGGGAAATATCACCGGAAGATGCCGCTTTGGATTTTTCCAGTTCGGCGGTCACTGCGTTTAACTGCGTCCGGCACTTTTCTAGCTCTTGGGCTAGCACGTCGTTCTTATGCGACAGAACCTAGTCATGCAGCGATCCTCAAATCAGTTGTCCCAACTACTTTAAGTCTCAGGGGCTACTAGTATATGGTTATCATAGTCAGACAAAGTAAACTTACCTGCACATCTTTTAAATGCTGCTTTGTGGCTCTGTTAAGCCCATCTTGAGCAGTTCGGATATATGCATCAGCCGAGTTGTAGGCATTAAATGCCTCTTTTGAAAAGCCAGGGTCTTGTCAAATGGCCCTGCGACACCGATGATTCATGGCGCTCTCCACTTCTGAGTTGGTAACGGATACATCATCCGAATCCTCTGCTGGACGACAGTCCGGCGTCACCCCCGCATCAGCCCCCGTCTTCACGACAGGATCTGGATCCTGGCTGTGGGAAGTATGATCGGCCGGACCCCCGGATATAGTCCCGCACACCTTTTTCCTGGTATAGGGTAAACGGAAAGGTCACAGTTGGATGTGACTACCAAGGTGCATATTTGCAAATTCATACCTCTTTGATGAAGGCTCAGTCGTATCTTTGTTTGCCTTCCTCTTCGAAGGCTTGCCTGGTGTGGGGGACGCTCTCTTCGGAGATGCCCCGGGGGTAGCATGGTGTGCCGAACGCCTCCCCGGGGGTAGCATGGTAAGGAGGAATGAGAAAACTCTCTTGGACAAGGTATCTCCGGATTAGTTACATGTGAAGCAGGAAGGAGGCCGGGGTAATCGGCGATGATGGGTAGATCTGTACCGTCATAGCTCATATGATAGAATATTGCATCATCGAGCTCCACAAATATGTCCGGATCTTCCTCATATCAGGGGTCAAGATCCCGGTTGTGATTCTCGGGCTGAGGGGCAGGGTCATGGATCCCCTCGACAGCCTTTCGCCATTCCTGTTATAAGTGGATAAGATACTGCCTGTCAAGAATGACTCAGGGACATGAGTAAAATAGTGGAGCTCAAGCTTACCCAGCTGGGAGGATTATACATGGAAAATCCATCCCGATATTGGAGACGGGTGAACTCCTCCTTCTTTCCTTTATACAGCTCGGCCAGTATTTTGGCCAGGGCGGCGGGGGTCTTCGGGCCCTTTTGACCGTAGCGTGAGGCATCGTCTTCCCCATTATAATGCCACATGGGCAGCCCTCTTTATTGGAGTGGCTGGACCCCCCGCATTATAGAGACCGCCATTACCTCGACTATTGACAATCCGGACTAGGAAAGCGTCTTAATCTTGCCCAGTAGCAGGCTGATCCCTGCACTATCCTCTTCCTCGAGGCTCCGAGGACGCCAGGTATGGTGTTTCTTCAACGGAGCATTTCAAAACTCGGGGAGGCCCATGCAGACGGGGTCGGGTAGAGCGACGTCATCGATGTAGAACCATTCGGAAGGCCACTCTTTGAGAGCTTTCTTTGGAGCCAGACAGGTATCCGGTCCCGGCGATGCGCCACACTTCGGCTCCTCCCACTTCAAAAATTGACCCACCTTGATTGCGAGGGACGAGGCAGAATAGTATTCTCCATAAATCAAAATGGGCCTCACAGCCCAGGAATAGCTCGCTTAGAGCGACATAACCCATAATATGAAGGATAGAGGCGGGAGTGAGACTGTGTAGTTGGAGGCCGTAATACTCTAGCAGACCTCGGAGGAAGGGATGGATCGGAAATCCGACACCTCTTAACAAGAAGGGGACGAAGCATACTCGTTCTCCCCTAGACAGATTGGGGAAGTTCTCCGTTTGAGCCCCACCCTTGAAGGTCGTCATCCCTGCTCATACGGGGACCAAGTCCGCGGGAGGAAGAAAGCCTTGTGTTTGCGCAGCTTCGCCAGCTGACTGTGGGATACGGAACATCTACCCCAATCACCCTCTTTGGAGTCACGGGGACGAGAGGAAGAGCTGGGGGCGCTAGCCATGTTGGAGTGGTTTTTTCTTAGCAAGCTTTGATGATTTTTTCGCGGGGTGTGGAATGGGTCTGAGATCTATTCTCTTTAAATAAGCACCTTTGTGGTACGGTCGGGGTGGTATATGCAAAAAATACCCCGACCTCTCGCATTTGCTTGACACGTGGAAACTGAAGTTGTTGATGCACAGAAGCTGAGGGTTACAACATTAAATGGAAGGCCGAGCACACTACTCGGAAGTCATCGGTGGAGGAACCCGCCTTGCAATGCAGAAGATAATCTTCGCGCCAAACACCTCGTCATTGAAGCCTGGTTCGGGGGCTACTGAGGGAGTCCTGGACTAAGGGGTCCTTGGGCGTCCGGCCTGTTAGCCATGGGCCGGACTGATGGGCTGTGAAGATACAAAGACCGAAGACTACACCCGTGTCTGGATGGGACTTTCCTTGGCGTGGAAGGCAAGCTTGGCAGCCAACTATGTAGATTCCTTTCTCTGTAACCGACCTTGTTTAACACTATATCCCTCTCGTGTCTATATAAACCAGAGGGCTATATAGGCCGAAGACTCATTACCATAGTCATACAGGCTAGACTTCTCGGGTTTAGCCATTACGATCTCGTGGTAGATCAACTCTTGTAATACTCATATCCATCAAGATCAATCAAGCAGGAAGTAGGGTATTACCTCCATAGAGAGGGCCCGAACCTGGGTAAACATCATGTCCCCTATCTCCTGTTACCATCGACCTTAGACGAACAGTTCGGGACCCCTACCCAAGATCCGCCGGTTTTGACACCGACATTCGGAACGAAGAAATATTATGAAATGGAGGCCTCCGGATAATCGAAACGGAAAACAACTCCTGAAATACTCTGGATGGGTAAGAAAAGAATTCTGCCAAGCGAAATAATTTGAGAGGAAAACATGAAGCTAGCACCACGAATCTTCGAAGAACAGACAAGATTTAGAGTAAAACTCTTCTTCGGTCTTCTATGTCTGAGAACAACGATGAGGAACACCCTGAAGAATTGTTGGGATACTCCGGGATAATGAAAGTGAAGAGGTTGAGCCAACAATGAAAATAATTCAAAATCGATCTTGGAAAAGCATCTAACTGATGAATTTCATACTTACGTCATACTTCGGAAAGAATTTGAGAATAACTCCGGGAAGATTGGAAGAGTCCATACGATCCTGGGAAAAGACATGTTGGTTAGGGCCCAATGAAAAGAAGCACCATTGGAAAATAATTGTTTGGATGAGAAGTGATGCACCAGAACGATTTAAAGACTCGAGTAAGGTGACAACCTCAAATTAATTGAATGCAAACATGAATCTTCTGAGATGTCTTCATCACTCCGAAACGATTAAATGGCGAGAGGAGAACGAGCAAGTGGAAACACTTAAACCAAAGAAAGGAATATGATCAACCCGGGAAACATGAATTGAATCCACCGAAAATAAAACGAGACGAACCATGATGAAGTTGACGAGAACTCACCGGTTGAGACAATTGAGGAAAGATTGAAGAGGATGCACATGAATAAAATTGATGGTCGAATAGAGGCTCAGACTCCGGGAAAAAAGGGGTGGGAGGGCGGGAAGACAAAGGCAACTTGGAACGGTGAACCGACGAATAACTTGAAGAGAAAAGCACTGATTGAAATCATTGAGGAAAAGAATGCAAAGGCTTTGCACGATTAGGATGGATACTCGATTACAGACTCCGGCTCTGAGAAGAAAAAGGGTGGGCGGGTGGGAAAAATAAAGACAACTTAGGATGGAGAAAACAACATCGTTGAGAAACAACTCAGGATCGATCTCGCAAAAGATGAAGAAGATCGAATCAACTAGATGAGAAAAACACCGGATGAAAAGAGCTGAAATCGCAACGAACAAGACTAACTGCGTGATCCTAAAAAAATTTGAAGGGGAAGAGGAGTAGTTCAAAACACCTACCTCAAGAATTCTCACCAGAGCGACGAAGGTGCTGAGGAGTAAAAAGAATTCCTACTCTCCGATATAAGTAGACTCAGAATAGTTTTCTTCTAGACTCGACAACGGCCAACTACGGAAAATCAAGGGGGCTCCTATGGTCAGTCAAGGCTCTGATACCAACTTGTCACGCCTAATATGCGACTCTATCCTACAGGAACTCGAAGGTCCCACCAAGGATAGAACCGCATATTGACACGCTTTTGCAAGGTGGATATCATTACATCAAACCATTACATAATAGTTGGGATACATACAAAAGGAATACACATGCCGCATGAATACATCAATACATCATACACAGAACAACATCCGACTATGGATGAAACACAAACAAAACTCAAACGACATCCACCCTGCTAGCCTAGGCTCCCGACCAGGAACCTAACCCAAGATCGACGGTGAAGAAGAAGAACTCCAGGACAAGCAAAACATCGCTGTCACACCATGATCATCGCATTACCTGTACCTGCAATTGTTGATGTAGTAATCTGTGAGCCACGAGGACTCAGCAATCCCATTACCATGGGTATCAAGACTAGCAAAGATTAATGGGTAGGAAAGGATAAGTGGTGAGGTTGCAGCAGCGACTAAGCAAAGTATGGTGGCTTACTTACGAGTACAAGAGTAAGATGAGAAACTATGCAAATGGTCGCATACTAGTAATGATCCATATGTGATCCTGAACTAGTTACAGTCAAACATAACCCAATCGTGTTCTCTTCTCGAACGCACCCAAAAAGAGATAGTCACGGTTATGCATGCGGTTGGTGTATTTTAAAAGAGTTTACTTGAAGTCCTCTACAACCGGATATTAACAAATTCCCATCTGCCACATAACCCATGGGCACGGCTCTCGAAAGTTTAAACCCTGCAGGGGTGTCCCAACATATCCCATGACAAGCTCACGATCCACGGAGACAATCCTCCATCGCCGGACCCTCCGATCAGACTTGGAATCCCGGTGCACAAGACATTTTGACAAAGGTAAAACAAAACCAGCAAGACCTCCCAATGTGCCGACAAATCCCGACAGGAGCCGCAGGTATCTCGTTCTCAGGGCACACCGGATGGGCAAGACATGGAATCCGTTGAAATGTCTTGTTAACCGTTGGGGCATCAAACGACCTCCAAATGGAACGAAATTTGACAGGCGGTCTACCGGTGATATACCAAGGCCACACGACAAATCTCAGCCCATTCCGAGAATGTTTTTCTCCCTCTCACGAAACAAGATCTGGAAGGTGCAATGGGTGCATTTGAGAGTGTCAGATTCTGAAACGGACAACGGAGAAAACACCAGACGAACATGAATGAAAATGAGATGCAGATGATGACATGGAAAAATGAAACACGCTTTCAAATGACATGGCAATGACAGTGAAAAACTGGAAGACACCTGGCGCATCGGACTTGGGGCGTTACAACTCTCCTCCTCTAACAAGAGATCTTGTCCCGAGATCTTAGGAACGAGACGGAAGAGAAGAGGATGAGGTGAAACAAGAACACAAGAGAGGGGATGAACAAAGTCGAGGACACTCGAGTTGAAAAGAGGAACGGCGAATAAGACGATAATCCAAAGCTCAAGGAAAAAGATAGACTCTGAAAGCACTCAAGTTAGGACAAGATAGAAGAGGAATAAGAACAAAATAATTTAGGCAGCCCTCCGGCTGAACATGGAAAGAATAGATCATGATCACATGATGGAATGATACTTGACGAGAGGAACAACACAATGCCTCCGGAAGAATTGAAAGAGTGGAATGAAAAGAACGGAGAAGAATATGAAAACTTCTACCACGAATGAATTGAAAACATCCTTAGGAGGAAGGATTGAACGAAATTGTTGGAAAATCAACAATGAAAGAATTGATTTGGGTGGTCTTATGTAAACATCTCAAAACTTGAGGTGAGTTTCTACCACATCAAAATGATTGAATAGAAGAGAAGAACGAAGAAATGCAAAACTCCACTTCAAAAGAATATGGAGAATTAATTGCACTTTGAGATGCAAGAAGAAAAGATACTTGAGCTCCTCCAACAAGAATCTAGATGGAGACTAGAATAATGAATTAGATACTTAATGAACCACCATAAGAATTGAAACGAATGACGAAGAGAATGAACCGCTGGAAAGAATTAGAAAACGAATGAAGATACTTGAGTGAATCAAGACGCAAGAGAACGAACAAATCACGAACTGATTAAACAATGCTTGAACGAAGCACCAGTACAAATATGGGAACAAACGTGAAAACTCGGAATGAAGAAATATTCTGAAATGGAGGCCTCCGGATAATCGAAACAGGAAACAACTCCTGAAATACTCCGGACGGGTAAGAAAAGAATTCTGCCAAGCAAAATAATTTGAGAGGAAAACTTGAAGCTAGCACCACGAATCTTCGAGAGAACAGACAAGATTAAGAGTAAAACTATTCTTCGGTCTTCTAAGTTTGAGAATGACGATGAGGAATACCCTAAAGAATTGTTGGGATACTCCGGGATAATGAAAGTGAAGATGTTGAGCCAACAATGAAAATATTTCGAAATCGATCTTGGAAAAGCATCTAACTGATGAATTTCATACTTACGTCATACTTCGAAAAGAATTTGAGAATAACTTCAGGAAGATTGGAAGAGTCCAGTACGATCCTGGGAAAAGACCTGTGGGTTAGGGCCCACTGAAAAGAAGCACCATTGGAAAAGGATTGTTTGGATGAGAAGTGATGCACCAGAACGATTGAATGACTCGAGTGAGGTGACAGCCTCAAACTAATTAAATGCAAACATGAATCTTCTGATATGTCTTCATCACTCTGGAATGATTAAATGGTGAGAGGAGAACGAGCAGGTGGAAACACTTAAACCAAAGAAAGGAATATGATCAACCCAGGAAACATGAATTGAATCCACCGAAAAGAAAACGAGGCGAACCATGATGAAGTTGACGAGAATTCATCGGCTGAGACAATTGAGGAAAGATTGAAGAGGCTCCGCATGAATAAAATTGATGCTCGAATAGAGGCTCAGACTATGAGAAGAAAAGGGGTGGGAGGGCGGGAAAACAAAGGCAACTTGGAATGGTGAACCGATGAATAACTTGAAGAGAAAAACACTGGTTGAGATAATTGAGGAAAAGAATGCAAAGGCTTCGCACGAATAGGATGGATACTCGATTACGGACTCCGGCTCTGAGAAGAAAAAGGATGGGCGGGTGGGAAAAATAACGACAACTTAGGACGGAGGAAACAACATCGTTGAGAAAGAACTGAGGATCGATCTCGCAAAAGATGAAGAAGATCGAATGAAGTAGACCAGAAAAACACCGAATGAAAAGAGCTGACATCGCAATGAACGAAGACTAACTGTGTGATCCTAAAAAAATGAAGGGAAGAGGATTAGTTCAAAAAACCTACGTCAAGACTTTGCACTAGAGGGACGAAGGGGCTGAGGAGTAAAAAGAGTTCCTACACTCCGATATAACTAGACTCAGAAAAGTTTTCTTCTAGACTCGACAATGGCCAACTTCCGACAATCAAGGGGGCTCCTATGGTCGGTCGAGGCTCTGATACCAACTTGTCACGCCTAATATGTGACTCTATCCTACAGGAACTCAAAGGTCCCACCAAGGATAGAACCGCATATTGACACGCTTTTGCAAGGTGGATATCATTACATCAAACCATTACATAATAGTTGGGATACATACAAAAGGAATACACATGCCGCATGAATACATCAATACATCATACACAGAACAACATCCGACTACGGATGAAACACAAACAAAAACTCAAACGACATCCACCCTGCTAGCCTAGGCTGCCGACCAGGAACCTAACCCAAGATCGACGACGACGAAGAAGAACTCCAAGACAAGCAAAAGATCGCCCTCACACCATGATCATTGCATTACCTATACCTGCAACTGTTGGTGTAGTAATCTGTGAGCCATGGGGACTCAGCAATCCCATTACGATGGGTATCAAGACTAGCAAAGCTTAATGGGTAGGAAAAGATAATTGGTGTGGTTGCAGCAGTGACTAAGCAAAGTATGGTGGCTAACTTACGAGTACAAGAGTAAGATGAGAAACTACGCAAACATTCGCACACTAGTAATGATCAATAAGTGATCCTGAACTACTTACGGTCAAACATAACCCAACCATGTTCTCTTCTCGAACGCACCCGAAAAGAGACAGTCAAGGTTACACATGCGGTTTGTGTATTTTAAAAGAGTTTACTTCAAGTCCTCTACAACCGGATATTAACAAATTCCCATCTGCCACATAACTACGGGCACGCCTCTCAAAAGTTTAAACCCTGTAGGGGTATCCCAACATAGCCCATGACAAGCTCACGATCCGCGGAGACAATCCTCTATCGTGGGACCCTCCGACCAGACTCAGAATCCCGGTGCACAAGACATTTCTACAATGGTCAAACAAAACCAGAATGACCTCCCGATGTGCCGACGTATCTTGTTCTAAGGGCACACCAGATGGGCAAGACATGGAATCTGTTGAAATGTCTTGTTAACCGTTGGGGCATCAAACGACCTCCAAATGGAACGAAATTTGGCAGGTGGTCTACCAGTGATATACCAAGGCCACACAAAAAATCTCGGCCCATTCCGAGAACTTTTTCTCCCGCTCACGAAACAAGATCTGGAAGGTGCAACAGGTGTATGTGAGAGTGTCGGATTCCGAAACGGACAACGGAGAAAAGGACCGGATGCAAAAGACGAATGTGAATGCAAACGAGATGCACATGATGACATGAGAAAGTGCAACTCGGAAGCAAATGACATGACAATGACAGCGAAAAACTGGAAGACACCTGGCGCATCGGACTCGGGGCATTACAGTTGGAAAGGAAAGTGGGTGATAACCGTGATCTCGTGGGCTCGGAATTAGTGGCGCAGTTTCCTTGAGGCCATGACGAGGCCAAAAATCAACTTCTTCATGCCAGAGTACCTTGATCTAGCCCCCTGCAACAGGGAGCTAACAAAGTACACTGGGCGCTGCACCACCTTCTTCCTTGCCGCAACCTTGGGACTGTCTCTGCCGTCTTGCTCCCCCTTGTCTTGAACTGCATCTGACCTTGACGGGATGTGCTCACTTTCCTCTATAGAGGGGACAATGGTTGTGGATGCTACTTCATCCATTTCCCGTTGTGCCACTAGTGCTGCACTAACCACGTGATTAGTTGCTGCTAAGTATAGCAGCAACGGTTACTGTGGTTTGGGAGCGACCAAAGTGGTCACAAAGGAAAGGTAGGTCTTCAAATCTTGTAGCACAGCGTCTGCCTCCAGGGTCCACTCCACAGGTCTTGCCTTCTTGGCAAGGCGCACTCGGTACACATGGAAATGAACCTGCTAAGCGCGGCAACACATCAAGTCAAATGCCTCATGTCCTTAACTGTCTTGGGCGCTTGAATCTGCTCGATAGCCTTGTTCTTGTCGGGGTTGGATTCTATCCCCCGTTGGGACACAAAGAAGCCAAGTAGCTTGCCGGAAGGAACAACAAACACACACTTCTCTAGGTTCAGCTACGAGTTGATCTTGCGCAGATTAGCAAACGTCTCTTCCAAATCCTGAATTTATGGTTGATCTGTCGTTGGTCTTGACCACAATATCATCCATGTAAGCTTCAATGTTTCTGCGCAACTAAGACTCAAAGCCAATTTGAATTGCCCTTGCAAAAGTGGATCCGGCACTCTTCAACCCAAAGGGCATCCGTATAAAGTAGTATGTGCCACATGGGGTTATGAACACTGTCTTCTCTTCGTCTTCCTTGGACATGAAAATCTGGTGGTATCCAGAGTATGCATCTAGAGAAGAATGCAGGTCACACCCGGAGGTGGAATCCACAATATGGTCGATGTGCGACAAGGGAAATGGGTCCTTCGGGCATGCCTTCTTGCGGCAGCCCAGCTCAAAGAGACCAGAACGCTCCGTATTCCAGCCCAGAGATCAAGGAGAAGTCTTCTGGAATACACACTGCTTGGCATAGAACAAATCATCTCTATATTACTATAGAAATGGATACAAGGGAATTACATCGGCACGACGACACTTTGCCTACCACAGTTGCTCTATGCAAGCAGGAGAACAACTCGAAGCAGCGGAATGACTACTAGCAGCGGAACAACGACGATGGTGATGGATTCCACTGTCAGATTCAGGGCTCCACGGACCCAAGAAAGGTTCGAACTCAGGGGCGTGTGCGAAGAACTCAATCTCCCCAGCCTACCAACTCGATGCTCCTGCGGCCTTGCTCGATGAACGGGAAAGGAAAGAGACATGACAGTTTACCCAGGTTCGGGCCACCTTGCGGTGTAAGACCGTACTCCTTCTTTTGGGTGGATTGGCCTCGCGGTGGGCAGAGGATGAACCAGTACAGGGGAAGAACAGCTTCAGGAGGTCAGTTCTTGTGTGTGAGCCACTAAGGAAGGTGTGGATTATCTCCTCCTCCTATGGTGGTGGCTAACCTATATTTATAGTGGCCTTGGTCCTCTTCCCCCAAAATGAAGGAGGGAAGGGTTCCCACAATGGCCAAGTTCGAAGGGAGAAAAATAGTACGCCCTATCATAACGAAAGGTGGTCTACGCCTGCAAAGCTTCTGGTCGTGACGTCATGGTGGGCTCGGCTATGACCTCCGTCCTGTCGTCCTGGTGATCTTGCTCAGCACGAGAATGAAAACCTTTGGCTGATTCCTTAGGACTCCGCGCCTGCACTTGCCTCCTCAGCACCAAAGTGGAAACCTGCTGTACTACGCCCGTTAGCGCCCGCCTGGCCTTGGTCATCATGGCTTGCATCACCTTAACCTCATGAGGTGAGCACCTACATAGGAAGCTCCACTCCTCAGGAGCCAGCCTAGGGAGGCCGCTCCTTTCGGAGGTCTTGGCGTCGTCCGCCTCGTGAGGGTCTTGTGTTGTCGATGCTGAAGATGGGTCGTACCAGGCCGTCGACTGAGCCACACCATGGGTCGTAGGGAGGCAAGTCTGGGTACACCGCTTCCCAGAATGCCGACAGTAGCCCCCGAGCCCAAGGTGCGCTTGGACTTGGCTTTGAGGCGAAGCCAGAGTGCAAGGGCGAAGCTCCGCAGGCCCCAATCGCATGCGGGCCCGGTCGACGTGTGGCGCTTGATGGGACGTGGGCGTCTCCACTTCCCCACGCTGCCTCGGCAACCGTCTGACTTGACAACAACTTGTTGCATGCGTGGCTCATCCATCATTGCTCGCCGCGCTCGTCATCTGCTTCCCCCCTTTCCCGTGAGCTCATAGATTTTCCTCCAGGTTCTGCGGTGGCGCCAATCCACCTCCGTTGCCATGGCTCCAAGATAGAAGAAGAAAGGGAAGGCTCTCGTCCCACGGAATCTCCACCTGGTTTGGAGCCCGCGCTCGGTTGGTCGATGGTGATCAATCAGGAGGGACTGGACAAGGTCCGGCCATCCCTCGCTGCCGATTCCAATGAGTGGAAGGCGACGATGGTCTGGCCTGCCTCCCGGTCCTTGATTGATAAGGAGGCCACGGAGATCCCCATTCACCTCCACGCTCTCCTAGCCGGCTTGGTCCCCCCTTTTCTAATTTCTTCAACGCCGTGCTCTCGCATTATCATATCCATGCGCTACATCTGGACCCCAGGGCTCCTCGCCTCCTTTGCCTTTCTGTGCGAGGCCATCATGGGTGTTTCCCCATTCGTGGACCTATTCCGCCATTTCTTCTCGCTTCATCTGGTGGACGGCATACCATGTGTAACACCCACGATGCGGCTATATCTCCCACGTGTCGAGGCACGACTTAGAGGCATAACCGCATGGTGGTTTAGTCACAAGTGGGGTAATCTTCACACAATCCCACGTATTGAATAAGAAAGGGATAAAGAGTTGGCTTACAATCGCCACTTCACAGAAATACAAGTTAAACATACATGATCCATAATACAATCAAGGTCCGGCTACGGAACCAAAATAAAAGAAGACAACCCCAAATGCTAGATCCTCGATCGTCCCAACTAGGCTCCACTACTGCTCAACCGGAAAAGACACAAAACAACGAACAAGATCTTCATCGAGCTCCCACTTGAGCTGGGTAGCGTCACCTACACTCGTATCATCGGCACCTGCAACTGTTTGGAAATATCTGTGAGTCACGGGGACTCAACAGTCTCACACCCTCGCGATCAAGACTATTTAAGCTTATGGGTAGGATAAGGTAGTGAGGTGGAGCTGCAGCAAGCACTAGCATATATGGTGGCTAACGTACGCAAATAAGAGTGAGAAGAGAAGCAATGCAACGATCGTGAAGCTAGAAGTGATCAAGAAGTGATCTTCAAACTACTTACGTTGAACATAACTCCAGAACCGTGTTCACTTCCCGGACTCCGCCGAAAAGAGACCATCACGGCTACACACGCGGTTGATGCATTTTAATTAAGTTAAGTGTCAAGTTTTCTACAACCGGACATTAACAAATTCCCATCTGCCCATAACCGCGGGCACGGCTTTCGAAAGTTCAAAACCCTGCAGGGGTGTCCCAACTTAGCCCATCACAAACTCTCACGGTGAACGAAGGATATTCCTTCTCCCAGGACGACCCGATCATAGTCGGAATCCCAGTTACAAGACATTTCGTCAATGGTAAAACAAGACCAGCAAAGCCACCTGATGTGCCGACAAATCCCGATAGGAGTCTGTAACGCCCTCGATGCGGCTATATCTCCCACGTGTCGAAGCACGACTTAGAGGCATAACCGCATTCAAAGCAATGTCGCAAGTGAGGTAATCTTCACACAACCCATGTAATACATAAGGGAAAAAGATACATAGTTGGCTTACAATCGCCACTTCACACAATTACATGAATAAAGCATTACAACATCCAGATACAATCAAGGTCCGACTACGGAACCAAAATAAAAGAAGACTACCCCAAAAGCTTCACAGATCCCCGATCGTCCCAACTGGGCTCCACTACGGATCAACTGAAATGAAAGAACACAATGAACGAGATCTTCATCGAGCTCGTCCTTGAGCTGGGTTGCGTCACCTTCACGATATCATCGGCACCTGCAAGCTGGTTTTGGAATTATCTGTGAGTCACGGGGACTCAGCAATCTCACATCCTCACGATCAAGACTATTTAAGCTTATAGGTAGGGTAAAAGGTATGAGGTGGAGCTGCAGCAAGCGACTAGCATATATGGTGGCTAACATATTCGCAAAAGAGAGCGAGAAGAGAAGGCAAAAGCATGGTCGAACAACTATGATCATGAAGTGATCCTAGAACAACCTACGTCAAACATAACTCCAACACCGTGTTCACTTCCCGGACTCCGTCGAGAAGAGACCATCACGGTTACACATGCGGTTGGTGCATATTAATTAAGATAAACTTCAGGTTTTCTACAACCGGACATTAATAAATTCCCATCTGCCCATAACCACGGGCACGGCTTTCGAAAGTTGAAATCCCTGCAGGGGTGTCCCAACTTAGCCCATCACAAGCTCTCACGGTCAACGAAGGATATTCCTTCTCCCAAGACAATCCGATCAGACTCGGCATCCCGGTTACAAGACATCCTCGACAATGGTAAAACAAGTCCAGCAAGACCGCTTGATGCGCCGACATCCTGATGGGAGCTGCACATATCTCATTCTTAGGGCAACACCGGATGAACACTACGTACAGCTAAAACAAGCCCTCAAGTTTCCCCGAGGTGGCGCCGCAAGTGGCTCTGTTTCGGACCAACACTTAGACAAGCACTGGCCCGGGGGGGTTAAAACAAAGATGACCCTTGGGCTGGCCTAACCCAAGGGAAAAAGAGGCTAGGTGGCGAATGGTAAAACCAAGGTTGGGCCTTGCTGGAGGAGTTATATTCAAGGCGAACTGTCAAGGAGTTCCCATTATAACCCAACCGTGTAAGGAACGCAAAATCCAGGAACATAACACCGATATGACAGAAACTAGGGCGGCAAGAGTGGAAAAAAACACCAAGCATAAGGTCTAGCCTTCCACCCTTTACCAAGTATATAGATGCATTAATTAAATAAGATATATTGTGATATCCCAACAATAATCATGTTCCAAACATGGAACAAGCTCCAATCTTCACCTGCAACTAACAACGCTATAAGAGGGGCTGAGCAAAGCGGTAACATAGCCAAACAACGGTTTGCTTGGACAAGATGGGTTAGAGGCTTGGCTTAACAATATGGGAGGCATGATAAGCAAGTGGTAGGTATCGTAGCATATGCATAGCAAAAGAGCGAGCAACTAACAAGCAAAGATAGAAGTGATTTCGAGGGTATGTTCATCTTGCCTGAGATCCCGCAAGGAAGAATAACGAGTCCATGAGGAAGACAAACGGACGTAGACGAACGGTTCCTCATAAACACGAAGTTATCGGAACCAACCCGAAGAAGCAACACCGGAAAGAAGCACACAACATAGTAAAAAACCAACACATGAACATGGCATGATATGCGGGATGCGGTATGTGATGCATATGCATGATTTGGAAAGGAATGATTGAACCTGGCCTCAACTTGGAAATCCAAGAGTGCCACTGGAAAGTGAGATGATTTTGGTTGAAATCGATATAAAGATCACCGGAATCGGATGCACGGTTTGGAAATGGCAAGCAAAACAAATATGGCACCGGTCTGCGATTAACAGCAAGTAGCCTTCTAAATGCATCAAGATAAATATACTACATCACTCAAGCATAGCAACAAAATACATGGAAGGGATCCACTCATGATGCTTGACAAAAGATGAACACTGAGCTACAGCTAATTCATTCATTAGCAAGCTCAAACAAGCATGGCAAAAGAGCAAATGATAACAGGTTACAGACTTAGAGAAAATAACACAAGTTTGGAATTTATCATCAGGAAGCAATGTTTAGAGCATGATAACTACATGCTACAGGAACATATCATGGCAAAGCAAGGCATGGAATGAATCTATTCAAATCATATAAGAAAAGTCCCTTAGTGACCATAAGCCAAATGGTATCAGAAAATACAATTGCAAGCATGTGAACATAGCAAAAACATAAACAGATTCAGACTTGGTGAAAAACTGGAGCATGGCAAAACAGATAACGAGTAGGCATGTTCATGAGCTCGATGCACTCACTACAAAGCATGGCATGATAAACTAAGCATACACCCAGCAATTAGACATGGCATAGAAGCTAGACATGGCAAGAACAACATCATAGCATGCACGGATCAACTACAACAAGCTTGGCAAAATTGCAAAACATGTTAACAATCTTCCAGGAACATTTTATAGCAAAAGTAGAGCTCGATTGACTCAAGCTAGGGTGCTCCATAATTGCAAACAAAGACATGGATGGATAGAGCACAACAATATCTACAAAACATCCTTACTAATCATGCTCAAAAGAGGCACAAATCACTAGGAAACAACATGAACATATGGCATAAAAATAATGACAGGGCAAGGACTTAGTGAAATTCTAAGTCCCTGAAATCAGCATCATTGAGTAAGCTACTTTGCATGCTTGTGCTAGTCACCACAAAGAACACAAAAATACATGGCATACACCCCTGTAAAGATGACATGGCATTCTACAGAACACATGTAGAGCTCAAGATCATAGCATGCACACATTAATCATGGCAAAAATGACAAAAGGCCATTTGCTGAAACAGATCTGAAATAATCATCACATATCCCTCTTCCAACAGCATTTCGGGCATCAAGATGAGATCAAAAGAAAATGATGCAATGAGATTAAATGATGTACTCGTCGAGACGAACATTTTGATATGCTACACGCATAATCAGAGCAACGGTGATGAAGTTATGGCATGAGGAAGATTGCATAAAAATTAGGGTTCGGAGGGAAAAAGTCAACCGGGGTGGATCCAGATCCAGATCTGGAGCGGGGCACTGTAGCAGCCGGCACGCGAACCGAGGTCGGTGTAGCGGGCTTGCCGGATAAGAGGACGGGGAGGACGCCGGTGATGAGGGAGGAGGCCAGGGAGGCTCAGGCGGCGAGGGATCTCCGGCGAGGTCGCGGGGACGCCGGCGAGGTCGACGGGCAGCGAAGAGGGCGGCGCGGTCGTTCTGGTGCGCCGAGGCGGCGATGGGCGGCGCCGGCGTCGAGGCCCAGCGGCGAGGGCGGCGCGGCTTGCCGGCGACGGGCGGAGGGCGCGGGGCGCGCAGCGCCCGAGGCGGCGGGGACGCCCAGGCGTGGGGCGGCGGCGGTTCGGGCCCCGCGGGCCGGATCTGGGCCGCGTGGGCCCACGGCGGCGGAGGAGAGAGGAGGTCGAGCGGGAGGCGACTTGGCGCGCTGGGGTTGGAGGAGAGCGGCGGCGGAGGCGACATGGCGGCGTCTGATTCGCCGGAGCGAGGTGGCTGGCGGCGGTGGACGCGCCCGGCGGCGGGACGGACTTGTCCGGCGGCGTGCGGGGAAATTTTTAGGGTTTCATCTGCGCGAGATTTCGGAGGAGAGCACATATTTATTGGTAGAGGGAGCTAGGAGAGTCCAAATGAGGTGCGGTTTTCGGCCACTCGATCGTGATTGAACCACCGAGATAATGGAGGGGGTTTAGGTGGGTTTTGGGCCACTTTGGAATGGTGTTGGGCTGCAACACACACGAGGCTTTTTTGGTTCCTCGGTTAACCGTTGGAGTATCAGACGAAGTCCAAAGGATACGAAACTTGACAGGCGGTCTACCGGTAGTAAACCAAGGCCGCATGACAAGTCTCGGTCCAATCCGAGAATGTTTAACACCCGCACATGAAAAAAGGTAGAAAGGGACACCGGGTGACATAGGAGCGCCAGATTGCAAAACAGACAACGGGGAAAATGCTTGGATGCATGAGACGAACATGTATGCAAATGAAATGCACATGATGACATGATATGCAATTCATGACATGCAAGCAAGGACAAGGCAACAACAACGAATAACTGGAGGACACCTGGCACATCGGTCTCGAGGCATTACAGAGTCGCACGTATCTCGTTCTCAGGGCACACCGGATTGGCAAGACATCGGGTTGGCATAAACCCTGGTTACCCAGGGGGCGCCGGACATCGCCCAGGATGGACCAACACTTAGAGAAGCACTGGCCTGGGGGGTTAAAATAAAGATGACCCTTGAGTCCGTGAAACCCAAGAGAAAAAGGCTTAGGTGGCAAATGGTAAAACGAAGGTCGGGCCTTGCTGGAGGAGTTTTATTCAAGGCGAACTGTCAAGGGGTTCCCATTATAACCCAACCGCGTAAGGAACGCAAAATCAAGGAACATAACACCGGTATGACGGAAACTAGGGCGGAAAGAGCGGAACAAAACACCAGGCATAAGGCCGAGCCTTCCACCCTTTACCAAGTATATAGAAGCATTAAAGTAAACAAGATATAATAATGATATCCCAACAATAATCATGTTCCAACAAGGAACAAACTCCATGTACACCTGCAACTAGCAACACTATAAGAGGGGCTGAGCAAAGTGGTAACATAGCCAAACAACGGTTTGCTAGGAAAGGTGGGTTAGAGTCTTGACATGGAAATATGGGAGGCATGACATAGCAAGTGGTAGGTATCGCGGCATAGCAATAGAGCGAACAACTAGCAAGCAAAGATAGAAATGATTTCGAGGGTATGGTCATCTTGACTGCAAAGTTCTCCGAGTTGATGTAAGCTTGATCCTCGTAAGCGTACTCAACGGGTTCCTCGATCATGAACTCGTCTCCCGGCTCTACCCAAGGCAAGAACACAAGCAAGGAGCAACAATTAATCACGGTGCAATGCGCAAGCAACATGAAGCAAAACATGGCATGATATGCGAGATGTGATATGCAATGCATATGCATGCTTCGGAAGGGAAAGATTGAACCAGGCCTCAACTTGACAAATCAAGAGTGCCGCTGGAAAGATGAGTTGATTTCGGTCGAAATCGATATAAAGATCACTGGAATCGGATGCAAGGTTTGCAAATGGCAAGCAAAACAAGAATGGCACAATTCTGCGATTAACAACACGATGCCATATAAAATGCAACAAGAAACTAAGCTACTGCACTCTAACATAGCAACAAAGCACATGGCAGTGATCTACTCAAGATGCTTGACAAAAGATGAACAGTGAGCTACGGCTAAATCACACAATAGAAGGTTCAAACAAGCATGGCAAAAGTGCAAAAGATATCAGCATCACAGACTTAGTGAAAATACTAACATGCCAGAAATTAACATCAGGAAGCAATATTTAGAGCAAGATATCAACATGCTACAGGAAGAGAACATAGCAAACAAATGCATGGCATGAATCTAATCAAAGCATATAACAGAAGTCCCTTACTTACCATAAGCCAAAAGGGCACAGAAAATATGATGGCACCCATGTAAAGATAGCAAGTTCCGTTAACAGATCCACATTAGCAGAAAACTGGACATGACATAAACCGAGTTATGAAGGCATGTTTGCAAGCTCGATTCACTCACCAGAACATTGCATGACAAGATAAGCATAGAAATAGTAAGAATACATGATCAAGAAGCTAACCATGGCAAGAACAATCTCATATCATGCATGGATCAACTACAACAACCTTGGCAAAATTGATCAACATGTAAACAATCTGCCAGGAACATTTTATAGCAAAAGTAGAGCAAGATTGAGTCTTGATAGGGCACTCCATAAATGCAAACAGGGACATTGATGGATAGAGCATAACCATATTCCCAAATCATCCTTACTGAACATACTCAAAAGAAGCATGGATCTCTCTATAGAAACATGAATACATGGCATAAAAATAACAGCAGGGAAATGACTTTGCATGAGAGCTACTTTGCATGCATGTTGTAGTCACCACATTGATCACAAAAATACATGTCATACACCCCTGTAAAGATGGCATGGCATAGCCCAAAACACATGTAGAGCTCATGCCCATATGCAGCACACACTAATCATGGCAAAAATGACAAATGCTCAAGATATGCTAAGTAACAGGAACTAACATTTTATAGCACTCTTGCATCAACAATTTGGGCATTAAGATGGACTCCAACAAGCATGGCACAATGGAACAAAATGAAGAGCACATCCAGATGAACATTCCGATATATTATGCGCAAGAAACAGAGCTACGAATGAGGAGTTATGGCATGATGAATAGTGCTTGAAAATGCAAAAAATAAAATACTTAGAGGAAATTTGAAGTCAACCCTACGTTTCTCCCGATCCAGATCTAGTGCGCGGAAGTCAACCCTAGGTTTTCTCCCGATCCGGCCAGAGTGGAAGGAGGGGTATCGCCAGCGAGGTGGTCGACCGGAGTTGGTGGGGCGGCGACCGGCGACTGCGGCGTCGAGGCGGGGGCTCCCGCGTGGACGCCGAGTTGGCAGGCTGCCGGCGAGGGCATGGAGCGGCGGCCGGCGAGGAAGTGCTACGGCGGCGCGGGCGGCGAAAGGCGCGGGGCGGCGCGCAGCGGGGACGACCGGGCCTCAGGGGCCCGCGATACTAGGGTGGCTCGGTCCACGTGGCGCTCTCTGAGTGGCTCGGGGCGGCGGCGTGTTTTGTCCGGCGTCGCACGGACGTGTCTGGCGGCGCGGAGGGGGATTCTAGGGTTTTGGACTGCGGGATTTCGGAGGGGAACACCTATTTATAGTTAGAGGGAGCTAGGAGAGTCCAAATGAGGTGCGGTTTTCGGCAACGCGATCGTGATCGAACGGCCGAGAGGATGGAGGGTGTTTGGATGGGTTTTGGGCCACTTTGGAGGGGTGTTGGGCTGCAACACACACTAAACCTTTACGGTTCCCCGGTTAACCGTTGGAGTATCAAACGGACTCCAAATGGCACGAAACTTGACAGGCGGTCTAGCGGTGGTGTACCATGGCCGCTTGGAAAATCTCGGTCCATTCCGAGAATGTTTAACACCCGCTCATGAAAAGAGGCAAAAAGGAGGTGTCGGAGGACGTAGGAGTGCCGGATTGCAAAACGGACAACGGGGAAAATGCTCGGATGCATGAGACGAACATGTATGCAAATGAGATGCACATGATGACATGATATGAAATGCATGACATGAACAAAATGCAAAACGAAGACAAGAACCCTACCATGAGGGAATATCATAACTTAGAGCCGAAAATGGCCAGAGTTGGAATACAAATATGGCAAGTTACATATGGGGCGTTACAATATCACTCTCCAGTAAAAAATGGCAGAAAATCTCGTGAGCACTGAAGTTTCTGTTTTTTACAGCAAGATCGCAAAGACTTTCCCAAGTCTTCCCAAAGGTTCTACTTGGCACAAACACTAATTGAAAGCATAAAACCACATCTAAACAGAGGCTAGATGAAGTACTTATTACTAAACAGAATCAAAAAGCAAGGAACAAAAATAAAATTGGGGTGCCTCCCAACAAGTGTTACCGTTTAACGCCCCTAGCTAGGAATAAAAGCAAGGATAGATCTAGGCATTATCATATTTGGTATGCAATCCAGAAGTGGCTCTCATAATAGATTCATAAGGTAATTTAATTTTCTTTCTAGGAAAGTGTTCCATGCCCTTCCTTAACGGAAATTGGAATTTAATATTCCCTTCCTTCATATCAGTAATTGCACCAATCTTTATAAGGAAAGGTCTACCAAGAATAATAGGGCATGTAGGATTGCAACCAATATCAAGAACAATGAAATCTACAGGCACATAATTCCTATTTGCAACAATAATAACATCATTAATTCTTCTCATAGGTTTCTTAATGGTGGAATCCGCAAGATGCATGTTTAAAGAACAATCATCAAATTCGCGGAAACCTACAAATCACACAAGGTTTTTGGAATCGTGGAAACGCTAGCACCCAAATCACATAAAGGATAGCATTCATGATCTTTAATTTTAATTTTAATAGTAGGTTGCCACTCATCATAAAGTTTTCTAGGGATAGAAACTTCCAATTTAAGCTTTTCTTCATAAGATTGCATTAAAGCATCAACGATATGTTTAGTAAAAGCTTTATTTTGATTATAAGCATGCGGAGAATTTAGCATGGATTGCAACAAAGAAATACAATCTATTAAAGAAAAATTATCATAATTAAATTCCTTGAAATCCAAGATAGTGGGTTCATTGCTATGTAAAGTTTTGACCTCTCCCATCCCACTTTTATCAATTTTTGCATCGAGATCTAAAAACCCTGAATCATTGGGACGCCTTTTAACTAAAGTTGACTCATCTCTAGTCCCATCATTATCAAGATTCATATTGCAAAACAAATATTTAATAGGAGACACATCAATAACTTTTATATCTTCATCATTATTATCATGGAAACTAGAAGAACACGCTTGCACAAAGCAATCTTTTTTAGCACGCATCCTAGTGGTTCTTTCTTTGCACTCATCAATGAAAATTCTCATAGCTTTGAGAGACTCATTGATATCATTCTTAGGTGGAATAGATCTAAGTTTCAAAGAATCAACATCAAGAGAAATTCTATCCACATTCCTAGCCCACTCATCAATCTTAGACAATTTTTCTTCAATCAAAGCATTGAAACTCTTTTGCGAACTAATAAATTCTTTAATATTAGATTCAAAATCAGAGGTCATCTTATTATAATTTCCATAAGAATTTTTGTAGGAATTACCATAATTATTAGAGGAATTACTAGGAAATGGACTAGGATTAAAATTACCTCTATATGCGTTATTACCAAAATTGTTCCTACCAACAAAATTCACATCCATAGATTCATTATTATTCTGAATCAAAGTAGACAAAGGCATATAATTAGGATCAGAAGAAACACTCTTATTAGCAAACAATTTCATAAGTTCATCCATCTTCCCACTTAAAACATTAATTTCTTCTATTGCATGAACCTTTTTACTACTAGATCTTTCAGTGTGCCATTGAGAATAATTAACTATAATATTATCTAGGAGTTTAGTAGCTTCTCCTAAAGTTATTTCCATAAAAGTGCCTCCCCTTGCCGAATCTAAAAAATTTCTACAAGCAAAGTTCAATCCGACATAATTTTTTTGTATAATCATCCATAAATTCAAACCATGTGTAGGGCAATTGTGAATCATTAATTTCATCCTCTCCCAAGATTGTGCAACATGTTCATGATCAAGTTGCTTAAAATTCATAATATCCTTTCTAAGAGAGATGATCTTAGCGGGAGGAAAATACTTAGAGATAAAAGCATCTTTGCACTTGTTCCAAGAATCAATACTATTTTTAGGCAAAGACGAAAACCAAGTTTTAGCATGATCTCTAAGCGAAAACGGGAATAGCTTCAATTTAACAATATAATTATCCACATCTTTCTTCTTTTGCATATCACAGAAATCAACAAAGTTTTTTTGATGGGTAGCAGCATCTTCATTAGGAAGGCCGGAAAACGGATCTTTCATGACAAGATTCAGCAAAGCAGTATTAATTTCACAAGATTCAGCATCGGTAAGAGGAGCAATCGGAGTGCTAATAAATTCTTTATTGTTGGTATTAGAAAAGTCACACAATTTAGTATTATCTTGAGCCACCGTGACAAACAATCCAACACACAAGCTCACAAGAGGCAAGCGAAAGGAGACTAAATGGAAAATAGAAGGGGAACGGAAAAAGAGGGCAAATAAAATGGTAAGGGTGAAGTGAGGGAGAGAAAAACGAGTGGCAAATGGCAAATAATGTAATGAGAGGGATAAGAGTTTGTGATGGGTACTTGGTATGTCTTGACTTGTGCATAGATCTTCCTGGCAACGGTGCCAGAAATCCTTCTTGTGATGGGATTGAGCACCGCAAGATTGAACCCAAAGCTAAACACTTCTCCCATTGAAAGAAAGATCAATCTAGTAGGCCAAACCAAACTGATAATTTGAAGAGACCTGCAAAGATAACCAATCATACATAAAAGATTTCGGAGAAGAATCAAATATTGTTCATAGATAGACTTGATCATAAACCCACAATTCATCGGATCTCGACAAACACACCGCAAAAAGAGTTACATCGAATAGATCTCCAAGAAGATCGAGGAGAACTTTGTATTGAGATTCAAAGAGAGAGAAGAAGCCATCTAGCTAATAGCTATGGACCCAAAGGTCTGAAGTAAACTACTCACACATCATCGGAGGGGCCATGGAGTTGATGTAGAGGCCCTCCGTGATCGATGCCCCCTCCGACGGAGCTCCGGAAAGGGCCCCAAGATGGGATCTCTTGGGTACAGAAGGTTGCGGCAGTGGAAATAGGGTTTTCGTGGTGCTCCTGGATGTTTTCGGGGTATATGAATATATATAGGAGGAAGAAGTAGGTAGGTGGAGCCACGAGGGGCCCACAAGGGGGAGGGCACGCCTAGGGGGGTAGGCACGCCCCCCTCCCTCGTGGCCTCCTCATTGGTTTCTTGATGTCCACTCCAAGTCCCCTGGATCACGTTTGTTCCAAAAATAACTCTCCCGAAGGTTTCCTTCCGTTTGGATTCCGTTTGATATTCCTTTTCTGCGAAACACTGAAATAGGCAAAAAAACAGCAATTTGCACTGGGCCTTGGGTTAGTAGGTTAGTCCCCAAAATAATATAAAAGTGTATAAATAAGCCCATTAACATCCAAAATAGATAATATAATAGCATGGAACAATCAAAAATTATAGATACATTGGAGACGTATCAAGGGGGTGTGTCGACGGCTCCTCCACTAGTGCTCGTTGGTGGTTGGGCATCCCCAACATCAGCTTTGTCTTCCAGCGGCGGGGTCAAGCCGCACAACGCCTCTGCTAAGGCCCGGGAAATGGCTGGAGGAGCGCTGACCACCAGCCCCTTGCCAGAGACAAGCGAGTTTCTCCGTGCCTCTCCGGCAGCTCCTAACACGGAGGAAGGGCTCGTCCGCGCGCTGGAGCTCGTGCGCGGGTGCAACACTGTCCGCCATGACCCTTTCCAAGAAGTAATGAGCGCGCTGGGTCAGCTTGGAGGAGAACTTGTTGATGTTGATGCTCGCCTCGAGGTAGAGGGCCTACGCCTGGTGCGCGAGTGGCATCAGCTGAAGGTCGCCATCAACCTCAGGCATCTGCATCATGAGCATGCCAGTACGGAGGCCGCAGTGTCCCTCGCAGCTTCTCGTGAGGCCTGCACCCGCGCTCTGGAGGAGGCCAGGGTCGCTGACCGCTTCCGTGAGGTGGCCGAGGAGCGGGAGAGGGAGCTTCAAGCTCCGAACGCCGCCCTTGAGCTGCAGGTCTAGGTGCGTAGGGCCGCCCTGGCGGCACCGCCAAGCGAGGCCCCCTCAGGCAAGAAAGGGCTCTAGGCGCGTGAGGACGCGCTGGCGCTTGAGGTCTTGGAGCACAGCCTGGAGCTCGAGCGGCTGGAGGTGAGGGCGTGTCAAGTAGCCACGGCTGAGGACGCCCTTGCCGCTCGAGAGGCCAGGGTCCAGCTAGAGATCACCGAGAAGGTGGCGGAGATCCGCAAGGCTCTTGTTGACGAATATTACCAGAAGTTGGGGCTCCAGGAGACCCGCTTCCAACAGCGGCAAGTCTAGCTACAGGGCAGGACCGACGCCCTCAGGGCGAAGCTGGCCGCAGCAGAGCAACGCGAGATGGCTGCCAAGGAGGCCTGGGCCTCCGCCCAAGCTGACTTGTCCTCACTTCAGCAGTAGGTCGCGGGCGTCACGTCCCTTGTGGAGAAGGCTACAAACGATGTGAGCCGCCGTCGGTTGATGCAGCGCGAGTGTTCCTTGATGCTTGAGGACCTCAGGGTCAGGGCCAACCAGGCTTTAGACACCATCTGCGAAGAGAGCATCTCCCGCCCGCACGAAGCTGAAGATGACGTCTACTTCCACTTCTTCACTCAAGTCATGACCCTTCTAGAAGGTCGGGCCACGAGGGCTCGCCAACTCATCAAAGAGAGAAGCCGGGGCCTTCTTGGGCGCGCGTTTTCACGCGTCTTCAGCTACCTTCTCAGCCTCGACCCTGACCTTGACTTCAATGCCGTGATAGCCCCCGTGCCCGGGCTCACCCAGGGCGACCTGGCGAGATGGGTGAATGACCATGTGGATGACCTGGTCGTGGATTTTGCCCTTGAAGATGGCATGGATGTGCTTGCAGCTGGGAAGAGCGGAGTTGACAGTGATGATGAAGATGACGGTAGCGCGTCTTGCTAGGCTTGCACTTCCTTTATCGTCTGTAACACCCACAATGCGGCCATATCTCCCACATGTCGGGGCACGACTTAGAGGCATAGCCGCATGGTAGTTTTGTCACAAGAGGGGTAATCTTCACACAATCCCGTGTACTGAATAAGAAAGGGATAAAGAGTTGGCTTACAGTCGCCACTTCACACAAATAACAAGTTAAACATACATCATCTAGAGTACAATCAAGGTCCGACTACGGAACAAAAATAAAAGAAGACAACCCCAAATGCTAGATCCCCGATCGCCCAATTGGGTTCCACTACTGATCAAAAAGGAAACGAACAAAACAATGACCAAGATCATCATCGAGCTCCCACTTGAGCTCGGTTGCGCCACCTCCACTGGTATCATCGACACCTGCAACTGTTTGGAAGTATCTGTGAGTCACAAGGACTCAGCAATCTCACACCCGCGAGATTAAGACTATTTAAGCTTATGGTAGGATTGGGTAATGAGGTGGAGCTGCAGCAAGCACTAAGCATATATGGTGGCTAACATACGCAAATAAGAGCGAGAAGAGAAGCAACACAGCGCTCGAGAAGCTATAAATGATCAAGAAGTGTTCCTAAAACTTCTTACGCACAATCATAAAACAAGAACCGTGTTCACTTCCCGGGCTTCGCCAAAAAGAGACCAGCACGGCTACACATGTGGTTGATGCATTTTAATTAAGTCGAGTGTCAAGTTCTCTACAACCGGATATTAACAAATTTCCCATCTTCCACATAACCGCGGGAACGGCTCTCGAAAGTTTATACCCTGCAGGGGTGTCCCAACTTAGCCCATCACAAGCTCTCACTGTCAACGAAGGATATTCCTTCTCCTGGGAAGACCCGATCAGTCTCAGAATCCCGGTTACAAGACATTTCGACAATGGTAAAACAAGACCAGCAAAGTCGCCTGATGTGCTGACAATCCCGATAGGATCTGCACATATCTCGTTCTCAGGGCAACCATGGATGAGCAATTCGTACAACTAAAACTAGCCCTCAAGTTTCCCTAGGTGGTGCTGCAAGGGGCTCTTGTCCGGACCAACACTTAGAGAAGCACTGGCCCAGGGGGGTTAAAATAAAGATGACCCTCGGGTTGGCCGACCCAAGGGAAGGGTAATAGGTTGTTAGGCAAATGTAAAACCAAGGTTGGGCCTTGCTGGAGGAGTTTTATTCAAAGCGATCTGTCAAGGGGTTCCCATTACACCCAACTGCGTAAGGAACGCAAAATCAGGGAACATAACACCGGTATGACGAAAACTAGGGCGGCAAGAGTGGAACAAAACACCAGGCATAAGGCCGAGCCTTCCACCCTTTACCAAGTATATTGATGCATTAATTAAATAAGTGATATTGTGATATCCCAAAATATCCATGTTCCAACATGGAACAAACTTCAGCTTCACCTGCAACTAACAACGCTATAAGAGGGGCTGAGCACAGCAGTAACTTAGCCAAATAACGGTTTGCTAGGAAAGGAAGGTTAGAAGCTTGACATGGCAATATGGCAGGCATGATATAACAAGTGGTGGGTAGTGCGACATAGCGATAGAACGAACAACTAGCAAGAAGAGATAGAAGTGATTTCGAGGGTATGGTCATCTTGCCTGAGATCCCGCAAGGAAGAAGAACGAGTCCATGAAGAAGACAAACGCATGTAGTCGAAGGATCCTCACAACTCCGAAACCGAAGCTAACGAGAGAAGCAAACCGGAACGAAGCAAACAACATAGTAAACACCCATCACATAAGCATGGCATGATGCGCAAACAAGTATGATGCATGTCCGTATTAATGAGGCATGGCCTGGCAAAGTGCACAAGCAAAACTACAAGTTAAGTGGAGCTCAATATGCAACGAGTTGCATATTGACGAAACACCACATGACTTATTTAGTTCACTCTCGTTTATGTAACCAACAATATTAAATGTTGCTAAACATGGCAATAGGTGAAGCATATGAAAACTACCTATCTAGACAAGTTTAAATGAGGTCGGAACAACAAACAACAATTCTGGTAAATCCTCATGTGCAAATTACGGATTTGGTACTGTTATGCCCTATACACAATTTTAGAGTTGTTAAACATGCAAATTACTGCCACCATGTTAACCTATGGATTTTTCTACACCATTTACATATAAAGTTTATTTAAAACCGAGCTACGGTTATTTAGTTATGAAATAAATCATTTTACCATGGCATTTGGAGCAAATTAAAGCAAACAACAATTTAAACATTTCAAACATGCATGAAAGTTGGATATTATGAATCTAGACACAATTCTAAGCATTTTACATATATAAAGTTTTTAGATGTGATGCATAGTTCATGAGTTATTATATGCATGTAGTTTGAGGGCTTTTCTGCAAAACTGCAGTGCATTGGATAATTAGAAAAATTCGCTGGACTGGAAAAAAACGTAGTCGGGCTGAAACTGTAGTCGGGCCAACAGGAAAAGGCGTTGGGGGCGGTAACTTACCATGGGCCAAGGCACAAGTCGGAGGGGAAGAAGGCCGGGGCGAAACCGGCCCACGCGCGTGCGAGGGAGGCAGCCCAGTGGTGCGCTCGTCCTCTCCCTCCGCCCGAGGGGAGGCAAGGGTGGCGATGACCAACGGTGACGACGGCCGGCGGCGAGCACAGGGAAGGGCGACGGAGGCCGGGAATGGGTGCGAGGCGGCGGATTCGGCCTCGGGGCATCGCGAGGGCACCAGATCTGGGGACAAGGACGGTCAGGGAGACAAGCGGCGAAGGTGGCAGCCTCCGGCGAGGTCAACGAGGTGGTTCCGGCAAGGAGGCAGGGAGGAGTCCGCGGGACGAACGGATCCCTGCGACCCGGCACCCGATCTGGGCAGCGCCGATGATTGGACGGCGCCGGGCACGGTGGCGGAGGCGCTAGAGCGCGTCGGCGGCGACCGGCCGGCGCGATGGGCGGCGGGGTCCGGTGGGGTTGAAGCGGGATCTCCCTGGCGGTGGGGCGGGCTGCCTCGGGCCCCGATGGGGCGGGCCTATTGCGGGCCCGAGCGGGCTGTCGGCGGAGTGGAGGCGCGCGGGACAGGTGGTGCGCCCTGATTGGCTGCGGGCGGCGGCTGCGGCGGGGCATGGTGGCGGCTAGCCTGCCTGGCAGTGACAAGTGGCAGCGGCGGAGGGGCTGGGCGCGGAATCTGAGGAGGGGGGAGGCTAGAGGTAGGTGGATTGCGTCTAGGTTGCCCAAAATGGCAGGAGGGGGTCTATATATAGCAGGTTTTGCTAGGGTTTGGGTCTAGGGGGGGGGGGTTCTGGAGCGTTTTGGAGCCTACGATCAAGATCGTGCGGTTCCAGACAGAGGGGGGAACTAGGTGGGGTTTGTGGGCTGTGCAGGAGAGGTCTCAGGCTGAGAACAGACAGACGGAAATGCAGCCCGTCGAGGTTTTCGGAGACGGAAAATGTCCGACGTGTGACCGGGTATAGTGCCCCTATATGTTTAACGGTTGGGCTATGAAACGAGCTCCGAATGTGATGAAACTTGACAGGAGGTCTACTGACAACATAACAACACCGCATGTCAACTTTTAACCCATTCCGAGAACATTCTCCGGCCACTTAATAAATAAGATTTCGGATGTGCTGCGGGCGCGTGTAAGTGTGTCTGGGCTCAGAACGGACAACGGAAGGAATGGGGAGACCTGGGCGGATGCAAGTTTTGAAAACATGATGATGTAATGCACATGATGACATGGCAAGATGCAACATGCAAGCGAATGACATGGCAACGACGGCGCATAACTGGAAGACACCTGAAGCAACGGTCTCAGGGCGTCACACTGTCCTAGCCTGCATGACAAAAAAACCGGACAGGGCCCTGCGGGCCGTGAAAGCATCTTTGGAGGGGGGTTCCCTTGTAATGTATGAAATGATGCTATGATATTGAGTTGGATACTAGAACATGCTGCCGTGAACCAGAAAGCTCCCGACTAAAGTAGATGTCGCGACTTATCTTTGGTAATGGTGTTCTTGAGCGGGTTCTTGTATCGCAAAGGCACTCCTCTCTTGAGGCGGGCCCTCCGGGGGCTCGCAAGGGTTTAAGCCTCCTGGGGAGCCTGCGGGTCCACCCGAGAGTGCGTCACGAGGAGCCGATTGCCGAGTTACGGCAAGGTGTGCGCGCATTGGCCCCGAGGGGGCCTTCACGGCACTCGAGCTCGCCCAAGCGTGCGCATAGCGCGCACAACACGCCCAGCCCCCACTCGCGGGGTGCTCACGAGGGGGGTGCTACCTCTTGAGCACTGCGTTGGTTTCCCCTTGAAGAGGAAAGGGTGATGCAGCAAAGTAGCATAAGTATTTCCCTCAGTTTTTGAGAACCAAGGTATCAATCCAGTAGGAGAATGCACGCAAGTCCCTCGCACCTACACAAACAAATAAGAACCTCGCAACCAACACGATAAAGGGGTTGTCAATCCCTTTACAGTCACTTATGAGAGTGAGATCTGATAGAGATAATAATAATAAGATAAATATTTTTGGTATTTTTATGATATAGATAGGAAAATAAAGATTGTAAAATAAAATAGATTGGAAAGTTATATGATAAAAGATAGACCGAGGGGCCATAGGTTTCACTAGTGGCTTCTCTCAAGATGGCATAAGTATTACGGTGGGTGAACAAATTACTGTCGAGCAATTGATAGAAAAGTGCATAATTATGAGGATATCTAGGCATGATCATGTATATAGGCATCATGTCCGCGACAAGTAGACCGAAACGATTCTGCATCTTCTACTATTACTCCACACATCGACCGCTATCCAGCATGCATCTAAAGTATTAAGTTCATAAGAATAGAGTAATGCATTAGGCAAGATTACATGATGTAGAGGGATAAACTCAAGCAATATGATATAAACCCCATCTTTTTATCCTCGATGGCAACAATACAATACATGCCTTGCTGCCCCTGCTGTCACTGGGAAACGACACCGCAAGATTGAACCCAAAGCTAAGCACTTCTCCCATTACACGAAAGATCAATCTAGTAGGCCAAACCAAACTGATAATTCGAAGAGACTTGCAAAGATAACCAATCATACATAAAAGATTTCAGAGAAGAATCAAATATTGTTCATAGACAAACTTGATCATAAACCCACAATTCATCGGATCTCGACAAACACACTGCAAAGAGAGTTACATCAAGTAAATCTCCAAGAAGGTCGAGGAGAACATTGTATTGAGATCCAAAGAGAGAGAAGAAGCCATCTAGCTAATAACTATAGACTCGAAGGTCTTAGGTAAACTACTCAAACATCATCGGAGAGGCTATGGTGTTGATGTAGAAGCCCTCCATGATCGATTCCCCTCCGGCGGAGCTCCGGAAAAGGCCCCAAGAAGGGATCTCTTGGGTACAGAAGGTTGCGGCGGTGGAAATAGGGTTTCGTGGTGCTCCTGGATGTTTCCGGGGTATATGAATATATACAGGAGGAAGAAGTAGGTCGGTGGTGCCACGAGGGGCCCACGAGGGTGGAGGGCACGCCCAGGGGGTAGGCGCCCCCCTGCCTCATGGCCTCCTTGTTGGTTTCTTGACGTCAACTCCAAGTCCCCTTGATCACGTTTGTTCCAAAAATAACTCTCCCAACAGTTTTATTCCATTTGGATTCCGTTTGATATTCCTTTTCTGTGAAACACTGTAATAGGCAAAAAAACAACAATTTGCACTGGGCCTTGGGTTAGTAGGTTAGTCCCAAAAATAATATAGAAGTGTATAAATAAGCCCATTAACATCCAAAACAGGTAATATAATAGCATGGAACAATCAAAAATTATAGATACGTTGGAGACGTATCAGGGGGTAGCGGGCATGAGACCTACTTTTAAACACAAACCAAAGGGCAAGAAATCACCGGGAATCAATAAAATTCCCCCGTTTTATTTTGATAAGCGCACAAAACTCCAAATCTCATTCCAAAAGACGGCAAATTGGGTTACAGAAAGAGGGCGAAAACAAACAGCTGCGTCTGGCGCCTAGACTAGTCTTCTCACCAGCGCAGAGCTAAGTGCTTCCACTGGGTGTGGCCATAGTCATTAGGGGACAGTGTCGACGGCCAGCGCGGAGCATGGTGCTTCCACTTGGACGTGGGTGGGAGCCCCTGTGAGGCCCGAGGGCGGAGCTCACGGGACCCTGCGGCGTGTACAACCCCAATTTATTATTACGTGAGAATGTCACGAGCGAAGATATTCACAGACATCCCCGGCACCTGGCGAGGGCCCCGCCCGGCGCCTCCCCTGAGCACCATTGGGGCGTCGGAACCAAGACGAGACCAAGGGGCAAGGGGGTATGCTTGCGGTGCCTCGGTGATCGCAGGCCCCCCACCGAGGGGAAGGGCTCGCCGGCGCCTTCCCCGCTGGAGGTCCTACCTCCGTGCGGCGTGCGCCATCATCGTGGCAGCACCTTGCACCGCTTGGTGCGGGGGAGGCCTTGGTGCCGGGCTCCCCCCGTGCATCCCCTTGTGCTTTCCATCCGCTTGAGTTGGGGCCATCGTCCTGAGGTTCATGGCCGTTGTCGTGGCTTGGTTCACCTATGGTCCATGGTTAGCGTAATCGTGCCCCAGAGATATTGGTTGTACCCGGTGGCTGTTGTTGTTGAAGGCGCCGGTGAAGCTTCGGGGTGGCTCACAAAGAGCCTCGGCCTCGCATGGTCCCGATGCCCAGGCTGGCGAGGGGAACGAGCAGGGGCTTCCTCTTGAGGCATGCAGTAAGCCTATCTGTGGAGGTACAGGAGTGCCTAGAGCCACCGTCCCTGAGTCGGCGCTCGTCACCGTTGCTTGCCATTCTTGGCGCCATGTCACGGCAATCGTAGGGTGGCATCTCAGCGCGGTCCTGGAAGGGGCCGCCCGGCCCTGCTGCACCTAGAGGTAATGTATCTTGGGTAGAGTAGGCAGCGTCGTGGGCCGGATTGCCGCCGCGAGGTCCTTCGGACCCTCCAAGGAAGGGCACCCGGGTGTAGCGGGGGCCAACACGTGCCGAGCGCTTGAGATGTAGGCAAGGTGCAGAAAGGTGTTGCACCCTCGCAGGCGGCATCGAGTAGCTCGGCGACCCGCTCTAGCAAGGAATCATGGCCGCCCTCCTGCATCAATGCAGCTCCGGCGCCACGATGAGCACAGCTCGTGTGTTGGCCTACACCCGGTGGGTGCGTAGCGTTGACGCTGCGGCGTAGTACGAAGACCGCGCGGTGGAGCGGTTGCAGCGCAGTGTGGGAGTGGGCGTAGTTGGTACGTGCCGCCTACGGCCGACGACGCTGGTCGCCGTGCTGGCTGCGAGGAGCGCAGAGTGGAGAGCTTCTTGGGCGGAAGGTGCCACCCAGGCGGGCCAAGCGGCCCAATTCTCAGCATGAGCTCAAGGATCTCCCGCCATGGTAGTGATGAAACGATCGGTGGAGAGGATCCTTCGACACGCCCCTACCTGGCGCGCCAAATGTCGGATTCGGGGCTCTATGGACCCAAGAAAGGTTCGAACTCAGGGGCATGTGCGAATAATTCAATCTCCCCAGCCTACCAACTCGACGCTCCTGCAGCCTAGATCGATGAACGGGAGAGGCAAGAGACACGACAGTTTACCCTGGTTCGGGCCACCTTGCGGTGTAAGACCCTACTCCTACTTTTGGGTGGATTGGCCCTTGCAGTGTAAGACCCTACTCCTGCTTTTCGGTGGATTGGCCTCACGGTGAGTAGAGGATGAACTAGTACAGGGGAAGGACAACCTCAGGAGGCCAGTTCTTGTGTGTGAGCCAGTAAGGAAGGAGTGGATTATCTCCTCCTCCAATGGTGGTGGCTAACCTATATTTATAGTGGACTTGGTCCTCTTCCCCCAAAATGAAGGCGGGAATGGATCCCACAATTGCCAAGTTTTAAGGGAGACAAATAGTACGCCTTATCCCGATGAAAGGTGGTCTTCGCCTGTAAAGCTTCTAGTTGTGACATCGTGCTGGGCTTGGCGATGACCTATGTCCTGGCGGTCTTGGTCAGCACGAGAATGGAAACCTTTGGCTGATTCCTTGGGACTCTGCGCTTGCGCTTACCTCTTTTGTACCAAAGAGGAAACCTGGTGTACTGCGCCCGCTGGCGCCTGCCTGGCCTTGGTCATCATTGCTTGCGTCACCTTAACCTCACGAGGTGAGCGCATGCATGGGAATTAGGAATATCCGCTCCTCAAGAGCTAGCCTAGGGAGGCCGCTCTTCTGGAGGTCTTGTCGTTGTCTGCCTCACGAGGCTTGGCCCCTGGCGAGGGTCTTGTGTTGTCGATGCTGAAGATGGTTCATACCAGGCCGTCGACGGAGCCACGCCGTGGGCCGCAGGCAGACAAGTCTGCGTACCTTAGTTCCCAGAATGCCGACATCCACTTCGGAGGGACTCTGGCTAGAATGTGATATAGCTAGCACGAATGGTAACCTTAACAAGCAATCAATCATGGCATCACCGTCAATCTGGCATGACATGCCAAGTCAGTACATTGAATGTACTTGCAATATCATAGCAACCAAAAGTAATGAAGACAAACAATAGCATGGCATTTACAGGTTAAACAATGATGAGCATGATATCACTAGGACAACATCAGATGAGCATGGCATGAACATGTTGAACATAACACATCTATCATCACATGAAATGAGGATCGCAAGGTTACTCATGATATGCACAAGATGACACTAGCATGCAACATACTTAACATGATCCACTTACTCTGTTCGGGGTTACCTTGTAACCACCACATGAATCACGTACCATCATGGTCATCACATGATCACCTCAGGATCAAATCAAGCTTGGTATTAACAATACCATAGTAATCATTACATGACCACAAGAAGCATTATCTTTACCCTTGATTATCGCATAATACCATAAACCTCAGCCATCTTCCGTATCCTCGATACCATTGTGATCCTCTCACGATCACATAAGAATCAACCACTTCATTCATCATCGAACAGGGGTTGTTATTAATAGGTTATTATTACTGTTGACCCATAGTGTGACCTACTACGAACTGGGCCCATATCCGCAGTTACGGCTATCGATAGATTATACACACTCTGAAGAGGTTAGCACACTGTACCCACACCACGGAACCCAAGGCCTCGTGCTCCCATTCGGGTGGACCAATGATGTTCTCACAAAACCGATCTATTGCAATGCCACTCTCCGGGCCACTCTGACAAACTCCCCTTTGGGCTAAGTCATGGGTCGCCCCGATGTCACCTCGCGACATCCAACGGCCACCGTCGTGGAAAAACAAAACAGTCCCAAATAGGGAGAACCCGGGTACAACAACAATGGGCACACAAGGCTTATGTATGGCTACCTGATCAGGGTAGCACGCGCCCATAACCTTCCCTAGTTGGAGGGACCGGCGAGAGGCACGACAATAGACCACATAAAGGCAAATGTGGCTGAACTGGTCAGTTTGATTTCGATGGCACTTTGACTCAGCCAACAGGTGTTCAAGTTTAATTAAAGTTCGGTTAAACTTGAATGCAAATGATGCCGAGTCATACAATATAACATGATGAACTGACCATGATAACAACATGAACAAGCATGTGTAAGCATAATCATTCAAAATATCTATAGTAGTGAAGCATTTATACTGATGAGCATGAGATGATGATGGACATGACCAAAATAGTATAACATGATCACATAAGAGCATAGCATAATTACTAGGATCAAGATAATTATTTGACTGAAGTATAATAAGAGGAGCCAGAGGAGGAGTTGGGGATGACGGCCACAAGGACTCCGACGATGAGCTGAGGAGAGGAGGAGGATCTCCGGCGTGTGGGTGAGCTTCTGGTGGAGAAAGGAGGAGGGGAGAGGCTCGGGCTTGCTCGATTTTGAGCATAGGCCATCAGCGGCAATGGTAGACAGAGGAGGGGTAGAGGACTCCGGCGAGCTTGGAGGGCCAGGGAGAGGGAGGCAAGGTGCGAAGGACCTTGGGGACACTATATATAGCCGAGGGGGATTTTTTTTCAAAACTATAACTTTTTGTGCAGCAAATTCAGAAACTATAGCACTGAACGCGAAAAAATCAAAACTATGACCCCATTGGCCTCGCGCTGGCCGAAGAGGTTGTTTTCGGCCCGGGTTTGGCCGAAAAGGACTTTTCGTCCAGGCTTTGACCGAAGTAGGGCTCGGCTGGGCCGAAGAGGTGGTGTCGGTGGCGGGCCAGCCGAAAATCGTAGCTTCGGCCCACGCGCGGCCGAAGTGGGCTCTTTTTGTCCAACGGGCGGCCGAAGAGCTCTTCGGCCAAGAGTTGACCGAAGAGTTCGGGATAAGGCTCGCCAGGCCGTCTCCTTCCTCTGGCTACTTGCACTCTGTTTCCTCCTCTCTCTCTCTCGTTCTTCTCTGTAACCTCACAAGCCCGCGCCGATCTCCACAACTTTGCACCCATTTTCACATCCAAGACACAAAATAGATAGATCATACCATTCTCCAACAGCCTACTGTGTTTTTTTGGGTATGGGATAGTTTTTTCTGCGTTTGGAGGGAGGAGCCATGGTGGGGTGGAGAAGGTGTGGTTGGGAAGGAGGTGGTGGTGAGGAGGAGCAGCTGATGTGGACGAGGAGGTGCGGCTCGGGGGGTGACCGGAGTTGAGCCTTCGGTCGTCGAGGGGGCGGTGCGGCCGTTGTCCTGTGGTGCAAGTACTCCGCGAGGTGGCCGGTGCCGCTGAGTGAAAGAGAGGAGCAAGAAGCTAGGGACACACGCTTCGAAGGTATAACCATTCCATCACAAATTTTCTCTGAATTGTATATTTTAATTAGTTTAGATAAGTCATATTGTGAAGTGCAGTGTTAATATATTTGTGGAGGCATTTTAGTGCACAGTTAGTGTAACGGGTAATATTAGTCTTTGTTGTGTTTAATGAGAGGATGACAATGTCTGACAGGTGAAAATGTCTGAATCAGTAAATCTGACTGTTTACTACGGCGCTGGTAATGTTCGATATAATGAGTTGGGGGTTGATCTTAGCGAGTTTAAAAATGGCGTCATGACACTAGCTGACCCGGATAGACTGGACATTAGACAGTTGAAGTACTGGTTGACAACTAGTTTCGGTTTGGATCCCGAAGTATGTTCCGTCAGTATTCATGCATTGTGGACCAAATCCTGTAAAAATTTCAAGTGGGAGTTGATGCCGGTAGATAGGAGCCAGCATTGGTTGTCCCTGTTAAGACGCTGCCGAGACCGAAGAATCCACCCATATGCACTTGTGCAACCTGTGCCGAAGGAGGAGAATACCGTACAACCTCACAGGGGGTATGAACCCGGCCAAGGCAGTGAAGTGGCTAACTAGATTGTTTTATCTGGGTCACAGCCACAAGATGTGGATGCTAGCCAACCCAAGAAAGAGTCAGACTACGTGCCACACAATGTTTGTGGTCCTGATACTGGGCAGAGTAGCCATTCGATAATATTAGCTGGTTCTGGTTTTGCTGATGGGGATGAGGAAGGGGATGAAATGCAGAGGGTGATGGAGGAAGAGGAAGAGGATGGATTGGTGGAGGAACTGGATTCTGAAAATTCTGAGGATGAAGTTGAGGTACCGATTCCTTCTGCATGGGAGCAGGACATATCCATCGGCCTTACGGTGAACGATGGCCATGAGACTCCATGGTAGTATAATCTGAACCAAGTACAAATTGGGGCTATGTTTGATACAAAGAAAAAATTGAAGTATGCGGTGATAAAGTGGGCTATGTCTACGCAGAGGGTTTTCAAGACACACATATCAAGTCCAACAAACTATACCGTGAAATGTGTTGTAACAGGTTGTCCTGGGAAGGTGCACGGGCACGTGCCGAAGTATGACATCCACTGGGTTGTCACCATTGTCGTCCCACATAATTGTGTGAGGACGAACCTACTGGTCAAGCATCCGAACCTGACTTCAAGTCTCATTGCGCAACTCATGTATACTAAGATAATAGAGAAGAAAGATATGGAAGCAAAACACATCAAGACAACAGTGAAGGTCAGATGGAATTATGTCATTCCTTATGGGAAGGCTTGGAGGGCTAAGCAGAAGGCTATGGAGGAAAGGTTTGGGACGTTCTTCGACTCATATGATAATGTTGTCCGTCTCCTTGGCATACTGAAGGAGAGTAATCCTGGCACTTATGTGAACGTACAACACATGAGGTTGCTGAGTATACCAGATTTCAAGGTGTTGAAACAAGTGTTCTTCTCTTTTGCTATGTACATCGAAGCTTTCCGGCATTGTCCTCCTGTTATGTTTGTGGATGGTACATTCCTGACCGGTCAGTATAAAGGGCAAATCCTGACTGCTATTGGTGTGGACGGGAACAATCAAATCATCCCACTTGCCATGGCATTTGTGGAGGGTGAGAACTTTCTCAGCTGGGTATGGTTCTTCCGCCAAGTGAAAATTGCCATCGTGAAGGACCGACCAAACGTGTGTGTCATTCATGACAGACATGCTGGTATATTGAAGGCCGTGAAGACACTTCGTAATCCAGCAGATGACGAACCAACACCTTGGAGGGACTTGCAGAGCCGGTGATGAATGCGCCATCTTGGCGCTAATTTTTTCTCACAGTTCAAGAACAAGCGGTTGATGAACTTGTTCAAAAAATTATGCAAGCAGAGACAGCAGCAGAAATACGAATTTATTTGGTCAAAACTAGATGAGTTTACTAAGAAGCAGGTCCGTGCGAGGAAGAAAATGGAAGAAGATCAGGTTAAATTAGCAGCACTCATCGCGGAGCTAGAGGAGCCAGTAGGTCTTTGTGACTTGCCAGCAATTGACCCTCCTAATACTAAGAGAAAGAAGGGAAGGGCAATAAAGAATTTTTGTGAGTGGATAGAGAAAGAGCCTCCAATGAATTGGTCTTTGCTGCATGACACACATGGAGCTAGGTATGGCCACATGACAACCAATCTTGCAGAGGTGTATAACTTTGTGCTGAGAGGGAATAGAGCATTGCCACTCACATCTATTGTGGAGGCTGTATTCCATGGCACTTTGAGATATTTCAGAGAAAGGCGCGAGTTAGCAAAGAAGCATATTGAAGATAATCAGAACACACCTTATTGTAGCCGTGTCATGGAATACATGGCAAAGAAGATAGAGAAAGCAAAGAAGCACACTGTCAAACTCATAGGGAATCAAGAAAGGAGGTATGAGGTTCAGCTTCCTACCGATGGTTTTGGTTCTGGAAATGAGGTGAAGACACACGAGGTAAAAATTGGAACGGAATTTTATCCAACGTGTGAGTGTACATGCAACAAACTGAAGTTGTTGCACCTACCTTGCTCTCATGTGTTGGCTGCCTGTGGCCAGATTGAGTTGGATGCTATACCCTTTGTGTCCCCATACTATTTAAAAGAGGCAGTGCTCAACACCTGGACATGCGAGATGACAGGGTTTAGAGTCGTCGGCAATTTCAACAAGGTAAACGACGGTGAGAGAGTATACATCCCGCATCCAGACCTTCGGCGAACAAGTAGGGGCAGACGAAAGTCCCATCGCATCTGGAACGATATGGACCAGTCTGAAGCTGGTGGAGCAACCAGACAATGTTTGTTATGCGCGGCTTATGGGCATAGGATGAAATATTGTCCCGACCTGAACAAAGATGGTGCTTCCGCATCGACGAGTGCTTCCACATCGACGGCTGCGACAACAGGAGCAAGAGGCGGACGTGGTCGTGGCAGTCGAGGCCGAAGGGGCGGACGAGGAAGAAATAACTCACAAGCTATATAATGTGTCATAGTGGGTTTTAATATGTAATATGTCAGGACTATGTTTTAATATGTAATATCTCAGGACTATGTTTTAATTTGTAATATGTGAGGACTATGTTTTAATTTGTAATATGTCAGGACTATGTTTTAATATGTAATATGTCAGGACTATGTTTTAATTCGTAATATGTCAGGACTATGTTATAATTTGTAATATGTCGTACTATGTTTTATTTGCACCTGAGATTTGTTGTTTGAATTGCAGATATGTCTTCGTATCCGTTGCTTAATGGTAACATCGATAGAAAGCACTAGGGCGCCCTTACGGAAGCGGGCAACAACTTAGACGTGTTGGTCACTCGTACCCCAAAGACTAACTGGCTGATACACGATTCATGGGTTGATAGGTATGTGTGCATATAATGGAGTCCATATAATGACTTACTATGTTTGACATACTTTTCATAACCACTAACAATCTCTTTATTTTGTAGGTTAAGTTGGGCTGGACTTCTACCCTTGGCACCGCTGGTTGAGGGTACATTGGATGAGTGGATTGATGGTCCGGACTTAGATGAGGCAGGTGAACCATTGCAGTTACACAAGAGGCAAGTGAAATGTTTCTCTTACGACAAGTCACTCCTTACCTGCTTAGTAGATAGATGGAGACCAGAGACACATACGTTTCACTTTCCCTGGGGAGAGATGGTGCCTACTTTACAGGATGTGTCTTACTTGTTGGGATTACCTCTGGCCGGTGCTGCCATAGGTCCCTTAGAGGCAGAATCTGGGTGGCAAGCAGCGATGCAGACCCGTTTTTTGGCTGCAGTCCCGATTGCTAGGGCCATAGACAACGATCCTCATGGACCTCTTTTTAGATGGTTGAGCCAGTTTCAGGTAACCATCACGGCCACTTAAAAAAATGTTGTTTTTTAGTTGTCCGATGTTCATACAATTATTACGTTTCAATGTAGATTGTCTCGTTAGGACATCCCGACGTTCAGTTGTCGGAGGCACAGATTGACCGGTCCCTAGAGGCATATATTCTTTGGCTGTTTGGCAAGATAATGTTTACGGAGAACCACGTGACCACTGTCGATGCACGACTCATCGGTATTGCACGAGAGATAGCTGACGCACGTTGCCTTGCGGATATTCTACAGAGGAGTTTTGGTTCTGCTGTGTTAGCGACTACGTACAGAGGCCTGTGCAAAGCTTGCTTGTTGAAGTCTAGAAAATCTAGTCTTGTTGAATGTCCATTATTGTTGCAGCTCTGGTCATACGAGAGATTCCCTATTGGACGACCCTATGTCTACATTGATAAACCCTTTGGTTTGGAGGACTTAGCTGGGACTTATGTGCCTGCTATCGGCGACTTACCTACTATGGGATCTGTTTGGACACGGCGAGAGGTACTTTTATATTAAGTAACAATTAATTCAATTATTTCTTGCCATTCAATAGTATTACTAATGCTTATTTGTTGTCATGCACAGAGACAGTTTGCGCATACTCAGGTTAGGGGATGCTACCCGTCCTTCATGGCGTAGTTTGATAGTTTGCACGAGGATCAAGTTATTTGGGAGCCATACTCGCCTCAGGCTATATCATCGAGGTACCAGTTGGGATTTCTGGATTGTGCACTAGAGATCGGCACTTTTGGATGACCAAGGCCAAGTTGGTGTTCGACATGACGGTTGACGAGATGTCTCTTCATAGGGTGATGAGAAAGTTCGGTGTATATCAACAGCCTGAGATTCCAGATATTCCACACTTGCCAGACCACGTGCACAAGTAAGTACTAATACTATTTTAGTTGGCAACTCTGCATTCATAATATACCTAATCATGTATCGCGCATGTCAATCTCAGGGACAGTCGCCTAGGAGGAAACAAGTCCATGGCTTATTGGCTTCAGAGCATTACCCCTTACGTTGACGAATGGACTACCGCTGCGACAAATATCTGGGGTGAGGTTCGGCCCTTTAACTGGGAAATGTTCAGGTTGTATCTGCAGCGTTACTGGCATACAACGAGGATCTACTTGGTTCCATCAGCTGCTCCTGATCAGATCGAAGCCCCTCTCACCAGCGATATGTACCCAACTGCCTCTGTTGTGGGAACCAGACTACACGCGGTAAATGCCTTGGTTCTCATAAGTTAAGTCTTTTGTTAATCTGGACATATTCGCTTGGTTGTCTATTTGTGGTGTCTATCATACAACAAGGATATAATTGGTTAACTCTTTGTGTACAGGGTGACTTGACACTACAGGCGTGAGAGGAGGTTTCCGCTTTAATGCGGCGCTTTCAGAGGGGAGAAACTATCCCACCGCGAGAGGGCGTCTCAAGGTTGAGGCATCTTGATGACAAGCTACGCGGGATTTACGCAGCTGTTACGTGTAGACGGACTTCGGATGTTACACTTCCTCCTCCAGCACATCGTTCGCCACGTCCCTCTGTACAGCATTCAGAACCACGACCCTCTGTGCACCGTTCAGAACCGCGACCCTCTGTGCACCGTGCAGAACCTCATCCTTCACAGCCAGGGAGATCTTCCTGGCATGAGCCACCTCCTTCACAGCCAGGGAGCTCTTCCTGGCATGAGCCACCTCCTTCACAGCCAGGGAGATCTTCCTGGCATGAGCTACCTCCTTCACAGCCAGGGAGCTCTTCCTGGCATGAGGCACCTTCTTCACAGCCAGGGAGCTCTTCGTGGCATGAGCCACCTCCTTCACAGCTAGGGAGCGCTTACTGGCATCAGCAGATGAATCTAGGTAACACTACTCACTACATTCTTTTGAACAGTGTAGTAATCGTTCTTGCATTCTCAGCAGTCACTGATGCTTACTGCTGGTGCTTCGTTCATGCATTTGTATCAATTTTACTTTACCGCAGGTGGCAACCAGTCGCAACCGTTCATGCATTCAGAGCAGTCACCGATCCTTACTGGTGGTGCTTCGTACTTTGAGGGCGACCGCGAGGATGATGACCAAGCTACAAACATTTATGGCTTCTCACAGACAGTGTTTCACACTCCACCACCACCACCGACGCAGGAGACACAGACCGTGATAGACGAGGTTAACTATGGTCGTGGTTATCACGAGCCTCGTCCACCGCCTCAGCGCTTATCGCCTTCCGGTCCTCGCTCGAGGAAGACCCAGACTCGTTGTCGTCCCCCGCAGTGATATGCTTATCTATCTATGTATGACTCATTATCTATGTTAGTTTCAGACTATTCGCAGTTGTGTGTCAGTATTTATGTATGAGACATGCTTCATGTATGTGTTACTATCGCACTTCCTTCTATGTGATCAGGAGACATATATTGTTTTATGTATGAGAGAGACATATTACTATTAATTGGCATTCTTATTCCAGTTACATTTCCAAATAGACTACAACCGATAATTAAGATACAAGTACATCTGAATTAAACGGTGCGGCTGAACTTGTGCAATACATCTTACATACTACAAAATGAAATTCAGATACAACATAATGCCCTACAATAATACAATACAAAATAATAATGCAAATACATCTGAATGAAACGGTACAACCGGAATACATCTTACATACTACATGAAGTCATCATCGTCATCCTCCATTGATGCAACCCTCTTGCCCTTCGACGATGCGCTCCTCTTGCCCTTCGTCGATGCAGAACTCTTGCCCTTGGTCGATACAGAACTCTTGCCCTTCGAGGATGTAGAACACTTTCCTTTGGACGATGCAGAACTCTTGCTCTTCGACGATGCAGAACCCTAAAGCGGAGGCATGAAGATATCATCATCGTCCTCGCTCTCCTCAGTCCATAAAAATGGATGCTTTTCTGTAGTCCTTCTGAAAGTTTCACTCTTCGGCTCCACCACCTTCTTCCACCTTTCATGCAACCTAAGAAGTTCTTGCGTACCTCCTCATAGGTCCTTTCAGGCCACCCAGACCTACGTAATTGGTGAGCAAACTCATTCATTATGGTGTCACTACCGGTGAGTTCGTCCCATGGAACTATCCTATTGTCCATCCTGAAATCAGTAGCTAGACTCAGCAGAGTGCTGCTCATCTCAGGGTGAAAACTATGATCGAATGGATAATGGGACATCTCGACTACACTACACTGGAATGCTTATCCACCTCCACCTGAAGGGGGTTTTATAGATATAGAGGAGAAAATGGCGGGAAAGAATAACTGCGGTATGGCGGGAAAGGGTTGACAGGAAGGGATTGGCGGGAAAATAAGGCGGGAAGGGATTGGCGGGAAAATAAGGCGGGAAGGGATTGGCGGGAAAATAAGGCGGGAAGGGGTTGGCGGGAAACGGGTGGCGGGAACATATGGCGGGAAGGGGTTGGCGGGAAACGGGTGGCGGGAACATATGGCGGGAAGGGGTTGGCGGGAAACGGGTGGCGGGAAGGGGTGGGCGGGAAACGGGTGGCGAGAAAATACATTTCAGCATGAGCCATGCAACTTCGGCCTAGGGTTGACCAAAAAGTGACTTTTCGGCCTAGACTTGACCAAAAAGTCTATTTCGGCCTAGAGTAGACAAAAAAGTGCCTTTTCGGCCAGGAGATGGCCGAAAACTATACTTCGGCCTAAGTGTGGCCGAAAAGTACTACTTCGGCCTAACTGTGGCCGAAAAGTACTACTTCGGCCAAAGGATGGCCGACGGGCTACTAGTTTTGGTTTTTTTGCATTACGTCCTATAGTTTCCGAAATTGCTACAAAAAATAATGTAGTTTTGAAAAAAATAGCCGAGGGGAGGCTTTGGTGGGCTCGAGGGCGCTCGGGCTATGTGGCAATGGAAGTGGGGGTAGTGGTCAGGCCACGGGCGCGGCTGTCGGCGCTCGACGATGGCGAAACAGGAGAAGGGCAGAGCAGAAGGCGATGCAGAGGCTCACGGGGAAGCTCCAAGACATGGAGATACATCGAGACGACAAGTGAACAGACAAGCACAGTGGCCGGAACGAGCCAGAGCTCGTTGTGTGCATGACGCAAGCGTGATCACAGCATGCACACGACGATTGCTCGTGACCTTGTCTGGGAGATGGACCCTTATGCCCTTAGTGCAAATGAAGAAATAAATGAGCTCGGAGGAAAAGAAGAGATTAGCACTTGGCTCCATTGTAGATGAACATCATCCTGTATGTGCTGTGGTGAGGAAGCTACAAGAGGGGATAGACTCGGGTCTTTGGCAAGGTGTGATCACTCACTAAGATGAGCATCTCTGCAAATTTGCAGCTCTTTAGGATGAAGATAAGTGGCACTTGTTGTACAAACCACCATTCCGTACAGAAATGCAAAGTATGAAGTAGCACTCATATATCAAGTTGGATTGAGCTGAATTTCTGTGGAGATAAGTTATTTGATGATATGAAGCCTCTATAAAAGTTTCATACCATCTGGACATACCTAAATGGTACTTGCTTCACAATGTAGCTCTCTAGACAGAGGTTTAGGAAAATTGCAGATGCCAAATGTCTTGATGAAATGAGTCCAAATTTTGTGTAGAGGGTTTATATGGGTAGGAGCATGTCCTGGTAAATTTTCGTCAATAATGAAGCAATATGAAATATACTTGCTTCACAACCTGAAAATCTGATCAGAAACCAAGATTTGATGTTGAGCTCACATAGAGTGATGACATGAGCCCAAATTTGTAGGAGAGTGATGATTTTATCATATGAAGGACCTTGCAAAATTTCAACTCATTTGGATTACCCTAGCTAGTACTTCCTTCGCAAAGGCTTCCCTCAGACAGGAACTTTGGACAATTTCTCAGGAATATTCACTAGGAAAATTGAGTTGAATTTTGAAAGGAGGTAATGATATGGATAGGAAAAGGTGTCCAATAAGTTTGAGGTCAATCAAGCAAAGATAAATGACACTTCCTTCGCAAAAAGCCACTTAGGTGAATTATCGTTGATGATGCCAAGGAAAGGTTTTGTCATATATGTGGAAGATATGTCCCAAAAAAATTATGAAAATTATTTGGGAATTTTGGGAGTGACATAAATATAGGTTGTTTCACAACATAGGGCAAAAAGGATTATTCCTTTAATAGAAAAAGAAATATTCCCAATAAAAAGAATATTGGGATTGGGCCAAGATGGGAAATGACATGATATTGAGATGATTTTTAGGATGACAACCCACTTGGGGGCCCGAGAAGAGATGCTCTTCCTAGGTTTCAGGGCCACAGAGCCACAGAAAAGCAATTCAAATGAAAAATTTAAATAAATCCAAAAGAAAAAGAAAGGGCCAAAAATCAGGGTGTGACACTTGTTCAGATCCGTATTTTTTTGCAAAGCCTCCATTTCCCATTAGCTGTGCGTACCACCACAGGATTTGCTAACCACGTTGGATGTAGTACTCCTCTGACCAGACCAGCTACCTCAAGTTTCTTGATCTCCTTAGCAATGAATTGTTGCCGTTCCAAAGCTTGCTTCCGGACCTTCTGCTTGACGGGTCGGGCATGTGGACAGACAACAAGGTGGTGCTCGATTATCTCCCTGGGAATACCGGGGATATCAGATGGTTGCCAGGCAAACACATCGATATTCGCCCGCAGGAAGGCAGTGAGAGTGCTTTCCTATTTTTCATCGAGGGTGGCACTGATAGTGAAAGTACCATCAGTGCCAGCCAGCCCTGCCGGGACCTTTTTCACAGTGGGTGCAGCAGCCTTGGATCTCTAGCTAAAGGAACTCTCTGGCAAGTCATCAATAGGTGCAACATAGTCCAAAGAGGTATGCTTCCCGGAGTCATTGTTGGCGTCCTTGTTAGCTTTCTTCTTTCCTTTACTTTCCTTGGCGGGAACTGTGGCATCGGCGGCCTCTGCCACGACTGCTTCTCGGTACATCTTGTCCACGCAAATGATTGCATCATTCTTGTCTGATGGAATGGAAATGACGCCTATCGGCCCTGGCATCTTCAAGGTGTTGTAGGCATAGTGGGATGCCACCATGAATTTGGCCAGAGCTGGGCGACCAATGATTCCATTGTACGGCAGGGGGAGGTTGACCACATCAAACACAATCTTCTCAGTCCGGTAATTCAAGCCCCCCCGGTAGTGTGATCTCCCCCTTAGGACGACTCCTGCCGGGGTTGATCCCTTGAAACATACCAGTAACCTTGAGCTCTTCCTCTGCTATCTGAAGTTTCCTGATGACCTTCGGAGAAATCAGATTCAACCCAACCCTGCCATGAACCAACATCTTTGCGAATCTGAGGTTGCGGATTATTGGTGAGACCAACAACGGCAAGCACCCTACCGCAGTGGTGCAGTCAGCGTGATCCTCTTTGTCAAAGATGATGGGCGTGTGGGACCACTTGAGCAGCCTTTGAGAATCTGCCGCTGGCTCCACGACATTGACTTCACGCGCCCATTATTTAAGTTGGCGGTAAGAGGAGTGCAGATATGCACCCCCTTCAATGCATAGCGCGTTAGTGGCTTTCTGGAATTCCTGCTCGCTGGTTTCCTCTTCATCTCCTCCATCACTCTCATCATTGCAATCCTCCTTCTCATGGCCTCTGGCAGGTTTTCTTTCATTCAGAGGAGCCTTGCCGGGGCGGCTTGCTCTGCCGCCTCAGCTCTTCCCTCCAGCGCCACCTTGACCTTTTTCCTTATCATGCTTCTCATATTCAGCCCTCTACTTCTTGACGAGCTGCTCAACCTGATGACACTCCTGGAGATCATGGCCCTTGGTCCGATGGATCTTGCAGTACGACCCATCACCTTACCCAGTCTCGGCAGCCGCGTCTTCCCGGCAATCAGTGCACGCGGCAACTTCCTTGCCGGGTACCTCAGTCTTGGCCTTCTTGAAGGTACTTGGCGTGCCGGATCTTTCAACAGTCATCATGTCCTTATCCTTGCGCCTTTTATTGCACTTTTTGTTCTTCTTCTTCTGACTGGTGGCCTCATCATCATCCTCTGAGTCGATGTCAATGCCATCCTCCTCCACCTGATCACACTTTTCCACTATAGTGTGAAGCTCCTTCACAGTCTTGGGCAATCGAACGTTCATCTTAGAATGTATCCGACGATTGCGCATGTTGGACTGGAGCGCAGCTATCATAGCTGCCGGGTGGATGTCTGGAATGTTCCTGTGTACTCAGCTGAACCTCTTCATGTCCTTCCGCAGAGTCTCTCCTTCCTTCTACGGGAGGAGCTGCAAGTTGCTGGGCCGCCCTGGTTCTTGATGGCTGCTCGTGACGGCGCGAACGAACTCATGGCACAGGTCAGCCCCGGTCGAAATGGAGCTCTCCGACAGGTGCATCAGCCAAGACCTCACATTTGGCTTGAGTGCCAAAGGGAAGTAGTTGGCAAACACCTTTTCGTCTCTTCCCCCGGCAGCTTGACGGCGATGGTCTAGATGCTCAAGAACTCTGTCGGGTTCAGTACCCCCTCATATTTCTCTAGTATTTCTTGCTTGAACGTGCGAGAGGATGGCCAATGGACTTGCCGCCACTCACGGGTGAAGGCAGGGCACCCAGCCTCGAAAGGTAGGTACCCGCCTCCGCTGAGCGTGGGCTCGTTGACGTCGGGGCCATCGCACCTACCGTACTGGCGCTGGGTGTCGCGACGTTGCTCAATGGTGATGCGCGCGCCTTCCCTTGGCCTGTACTCCAGGACTCGCCGTGGGCCTTGACACACGCGAGAGTTGGATGAAGCCATTGAGACCTCGTCGAGCTCATGGGCGCGTGGCTCCCGCATAGGCTGCCGTGGAGGGGATTGCACCATGGGGGTGGCCCCTTCTGCACGGCCATCGGCATGGTCTGTTGTTGTTTCCTGGGGAGGCTGTGGCAGGCCATCTTGTTGTGATCCTCCTACCTCGGTGAAACCAATCAGGATTTTATTGGTGGCTCTCCACTCATCCATCTGATCGGCTGCTGGCGGAAATCTCAACAGTAGCTGGGCCCATGCCATGGCCTCCGAAGCGGTGCTTGGCATGGATGATGATGAAGATCGTAACATTGCCCGACTCGTGACGGTGCTGGTAGTGGCTACGCCATACTCAAATCATCATGAGCCAGCCGCCATGATGGCGTGGTGACGAGGTGGAGGCGCTTGAGGACTAGCGGCTCCGTTTGGTGCATTGGCTGGGTCAGCTCGCTCCGGGGGTGGTGCATGTCACACGGCCGCGCCCGCGGCGGGGGCGGCCAGAGGATGGCGATTCACCCTTGAGCGAGTGCCGCCCCTGTGGCTGTGCCCTTCGGCCAGACGGAGAGGTGCAGATGGAATGATCTCTCCACATGTACCTCGTGGAGCGTGGCTGCCGGCATGTTGTTGGTCTTGTCGTCCTCTGGTTCCACCTGCTCCCATTTCGGCCCAGGGGAGGTTGTGATGGTGTCGTGCTACCTCTTGAGCACTGCGTTGGATTTCCCCGAAGAGGAGAGGATGATGCGGCAAAGTAGCGTAAGTATTTCCCTTAGTTTTTGAGAACCAAGGTATCAATCCAGTAGGAGGCTACGCTCGAGTCCCTCGTACCTACACAAAAACAATAGCTCAACGCAACCAACGTGCTTAGGGGTTGTCAATCCCTTCACGATCACTTACGAAAGTGAGATCTGATAGAGATGATAAATAATATTTTTGGTATTTTTGGTATAGAGATGAAAAGTGAAAAGTAAAAGCAAACCAATAATAAAGTGATAGAGATTAATATGATGAGAAAGAGACCCGGGGGCCATAGGTTTCACTAGTGGCTTCTCTCAAGAGCAGAAGTATTCTATGGTGGGTGAACAAATTACTGTTGAGCAATTGACAGAATTGAGCATAGTTATGAGAATATCTAGGTATGATCATGTATATAGGCATCATGTCCGAGACAAGTAGACCGACTCCTTCCTGCATCTACTACTATTACTCCACTCATCGACCGCTATCCAGCATGCATGTAGAGTATTAAGTTAAAAAAAGAGTAACACCTTAAGCAAGATGACATGATGTAGATGGATAGTTTCATGCAGTATGATAAAAACCCCATCTTGTTATCCTCGATGGCAACGATACAATACGTGCCTTGCTGCCCCTTCTGTCACTGGGAAAGGACACCGCAAGAACGAACCCAAAGCTAAGCACTTCTCCCATGGCAAGAACAACCAATCTAGTAGGCCAAACCAAACTGATAATTTGAAGGGACTTGCAAAGATAACTAATCATAAATAAAAGAATTGAGAGAAGATTCAAATATTATTCATAGATAGACTTGATCATAAACCCACAATTCATCGATCTCAACAAACACACCGCAAAAAGAAGATTACATCAAATAGATCTCCACGAGAGAGGGGGAGAACATTGTATTGAGATCCAAAAAGAGAGAAGAAGCCATCTAGCTACTAACTATGGACCCATAGGTCTGAAGTAAACTACTCACACTTCATCGGAGGGGCTTGGATGATGATGTAGTAGTCCTCCGTGATCGATGCCCCCTCTGGCGGAGCTCCGGAACAGGCCCCAAGATAGGATCTCGTGGATACAGAAAGTTGCGGCGATGGAATTAGGTTTTTGGCTCCGTCTCTAATCGTTTGGGGGTACGTGGATATATATAGGAGGAAGAAGTACGTTGGTGGAGCTTCGAGGGGCCCACGAGGCAGGGGGCGCGCCCTAGGGGGGGCGCCCTCCACCCTCGTGACCGCCTCGTGGCTTTCTTGACGGAGGGTCCAAGTCTCGTGGATCTTATCTGATGAGAAAATCACGTTTCCGAAGGTTTCATTCTGTTTGGACTCAGTTTGATATTTATTTTCTTCGAAACCCTAAAACATGCAAAAAAAACAGCAATTCTAGGCTAGGCCTCCGGTTAATAGGTTAGTCCCAAAAATAATACAAAAGTTGATAATAAAGCCCAATAATGTCCAAAACAGTAGATAATATAGCATGGAGCAATAAAAAATTATATATACGTTGGAGACGTATTAAGCATCCCCAAGCTTAATTCCTGCTCGTCCTCGAGTAGGTAAATGATAAAAACAAAATTTTTGATGCGGAGTGCTACTTGGCATAATTTCAATGTAAATATTCTTAATTGTGGTATGAATATTCAGATTCAAAATATTCAAGACAAAAGTTCATGTTGACATAAAAATAATAATACTTCAAGCATACTAACAAAGCAATTATGTCTTCTCAAAATAACATGGCCAAAGAAAGCTATCCCTACAAGATCATATAGTCTGGCTATGCTCTATCTTCACCACACAAAGTATTTAAATCATGCACAACCTCGATGACAAGCCAAGCAATTGTTTCATACTTTTGACATTTTCAAAACTTTTTCGATCTTCACGCAATACATGAGCGTGAGCCATGGATATAGCACTATATGTGGAATAGAATGGTGGTTGTGGAGAAGACAAAAAGAGGGAAGATAGTCTCACATCAACTAGGCGTATCAACGGGTTATGGAGATGCCCATCAATAGATATCAATGTGAGTGAGTAGGGATTGCCATGCAATGGATGCACTAGAGCTATAAGTATATGAAAGCTCAACAAAAGAAACTAAGTGGGTGTGCATCCAACTCGCTTGCTCACGAAGACCTAGGGCATTTTGAGGAAGCCCATCATTGGAATATACAAGCCAAGTTCTATAATGAAAAATTCCCACTAGTATATGAAAGTGGCAGAATGAGAGACTCTCTATCATGAAGATCATGGTGCTACTTCGAAGCACAAGTGTGGTAAAAGGATAGTAACATTGTCCCTTCTCTCTTTTTCTCTCATTTTTTGGGCCTGCTCTTTTTTTATGGCCTCTTTTTTTCGTCCGGAGTCTCATCCCGACTTGTGGGGGAATCATAGTCTCCATCATCCTTTCCTCACTTGGGACAATCCTCTAAAAATAATGATCATCACACTTTTTATTTTTCTTACAACTCAACAATTACAACTCAATACTTAGAACAAAATATGACTCTATATGAATGCCTCCGGCGGTGTACCGGGATATGCAATGAATCAAGAGTGACATGTATGAAAGAATTATGAACAGTGGCTTTGCCACAAATACGATGTCAACTACATGATCATGCTAGCAATATGACAATGATGGAGCGTGTCATAATGAACAGGACGGTGGAAAGTTGCATGGTAATATATCTCGGAATGGCTATGGAAATGCCATAATAGGTAGGTATGGTGGCTGTTTTGAGGACGGTATTTAGTGGGTGTATGATACCGGCGAAAAGTGTGCAGTATTAGAGAGGCTAGCAATGGTGGAAGGAAGGAAAGTGCGTATAATCCATGGACTCAACATTAGTCATAAAGAACTCATATAATTATTGCAAAAATCTAGAAGTTATCAAAGTAAAGTATTATGCGCATGCTCCTAGGGGGATAGATTGGTAGGAAAAGACCATCGCTCGTCCCCGACCGCCACTCATAAGGAAGACAATCAATAAATAAACCATGCTCCGACTTCATCACATAACGGTTCACCATACGTGCATGCTACGGGAATCACATAACGGTTCATAGGAACTAGAAGAACATGCTTTTATAAAGGCATCTTTGTTAGCACGCATCCTAGCGGTTCTTTCTTTGCACTCGTCAATGGAAATTCTCATGGATTTGAGAGACCTATTGATATCATGCTTATGTGGAATAGATCTAAGTTTCAAAGAATCAACATCAAGAGCAATTCTATCAACGTTCCTAGCCAAATCATCAATCTTAAGCAATTTTTCTTCGATCATAGCATTAAAATTCTTTTGCAAAGAAATAAATTCTTTAAAATTAGATTCAAAATCAGAGGGCATCTTATTATAATTTCCATAAGAATTGTTGTAGGAATTACCATAATTATTAGAGGGATTACTAGGATAAGGCCTAGGGTTGAAATTTCCTCTATACGCGTTGTTACCAAAATTGTTCCTACCAACAAAATTCACATCCATAGATTCATTATTATTCTCAATCAAAGTAGACAAGGGCACAACATTAGGATCAGAAGAAACACTCTTATTAGCACATAATTTCATAAGTTCATCCATCTTTCCACTCAAAACATTAATTTCTTCTATGGCATGCACCTTTTTATTAGTAGATCTTTCAGTATGCCATTGAGAATAATTAACCATAATATTATCTAGGAGTTTAGTAGCTTCTCCTAAAGTGATTTCCATAAAAGTGCCTCCCACAGCCGAATCTAAAAGATTTCTAGAAGCAAAATTCAATCCGGCATAAAATTTTTGTATAATCATCCACAAATTTAAACCATGAGTAGGGCAATTACGTATCATTAATTTCATTCTCTCCCAAGCTTGTGCAACATGTTCATGATCAAGTTGCTTAAAATTCATAATATCGTTTCTAAGAGAGATGATCTTAGCGGGAGGAAAATACTTTGAGATAAAAGCATCTTCGCACTTGTTCCATGAATCAATACTATTTTAGGAAATGAGGAAAACCAAGTTTTAGCATGATCTCTAAGCGAAAAAGGAAATAGCTTCAATTTAACAATATCATTATCGACATCTTTCTTCTTTTGCATCTCACACCAATCAACGAAGCTATTTGGATGGGTAGCGGCATCTTCACTAGGAAGGCCGGAGAACGGATCTTTCATGACAAGATTAAGCAAAGCAGTATTAATTTCACAAGATTCATCATCGGTAAGAGGAGCAATCGGAGTGCTAAGGAAATCATTATTGTTGGTATTGGTGAAGTCACACAATTTAGTATTATCTTGAGCCATCGCGGCAAACAAGCAATCCAACACACGAGCAAACCAAAAGCAAACGGGCAAAAGAGGCAAATAGAGAGGGAGAGGGAGGATAGAGAGAGAGAGAGGGCGAATAAAACGGCAAGGGTGAAGTGGGGGAGAGGAAAACGAGAGGCAAATGAAAAATAATGTAATGCAGGAGATAGGGATTGTGATGGGTACTTGGTATGTTGACTTTTGCGCAGACTCCCCGGCAACGGCGCCAGAAATTCTTCTTGCTACCTCTTGAGCACTGAGTTGGATTTCCCCGAAGAGGAGAGGATGATGCAGCAAAGTAGCGTAAGTATTTCCCTCAGTTTTTGAGAACCAAGGTATCAATCCAGTAGGAGGCTACGCTCGAGTCCGTCGTACCAACACAAAAACAATAGCTCAACGCAACCAACGCGCTTAGGGGTTGTCAATCCCTTCACGGTCACTTACGAAAGTGAGATCTGATAGAGATGATAAATAATATTTTTGGTATTTTTGGTACAGCGATGCAAAGTGAAAAGTAAAAGCAAAGCAATAATAAAGTGATGGAGATTAATATGATGAGAAAGAGACCTGGGGGCCATAGGTTTCACTAGTGGCTTCTCTCAAGAGCATAAGTATTCTACGGTGGGTGAACAAATTACTGTTGAGCAATTGACAGAATTGAGCATAGTTATGAGAATATCTAGGTATGATCATGTATATAGGCATCACGTCCGAGACAAGTAGACCAACTCCTGCCTGCATCTACTACTATTACTCCACTCATCGACCGATATCCAGCATGCATCTAGAGTATTAAGTTAAAAATAGAGTAACGCCTTAAGCAAGATGACATGATGTAGAGGGATAGTTTCATGCAATATGATAAAAACCCCATCTTGTTATCCTCGATGGCAACGATACAATATGTGCCTTGCTGCCCCTTCTGTCACTGCGAAAGGACACCACAAGATCGAACCCAAAGCTAAGCACTTCTCCCATGGCAAGAACAACCAATCTAGTAGGCCAAACCAAACTGATAATTCGAAGAGACTTGCAAAGATAACCAATCATACATAAAAGAATTCAGAGAAGATTCAAATATTATTCATAGATAGACTTGATCATAAACCCAGAATTCATCCGTCTCAACAAACACACCGCAAAAAGAAGATTACATCGAATAGATCTGCACGAGAGAAGGGGAGAACATTGTATTGAGATCCACAAAGAGAGAAGAAGCCATCTAGCTACTAACTATGGACCCGTAGGTCTGAAGTAAACTACTCACACTTCATTGGAGGGGCTTGGATGATGATGTAGAAGCCCTCCGTGATCGATGCCCCCTCCGGCGGAGCTCCGGAACAGGCCCCAAGATGGGATCTCATGGATACAGAAAGTTGCGGCGGTGGAATTAGGTTTTGGCTCCGTCTCTGATCGTTTGGGGGTACGTGGATATATATAGGAGGAGGAAGTACGTCGATGGAGCTTTGAGGGGCCCACGAGGCAGGGGGGCGCGCCCTAGGGCGGGGGCCTCCACCCTCGTGACTGCCTCGTGGCTTTCTTGACGGAGGGTCCAAGTCTCCTGGATCTTATCTGATGCGAAATTCACGTTTCCGAAGGTTTCATTCCGTTTGGACTCAGTTTGATATTCCTTTTCTACGAAACCCTAAAATAGGCAAAAAACAGCAATTTTGGGCTGGGCCTCCGTTTAGTAGGTTAGTCCCAAAAATAATATAAAAGTGGATAATAAAGCCCAATAATGTCCAAAACAGTAGATAATATAGCATGTTGCAATCAAAAATTATAGATATGTTGGAGACGTATCATGCCACCTGCGTCGACCACGTCCCCCGCAGCGTCCACATCCCCATGCGTCCCCGCAGCGCCTGCGGCGTCGATAGTTGCGTGCGGCGGGGCCTTCCAGGTGGATGGATGGGCTTCTTCTTGGGGGAAGTAAGTATGCCCTAGAGGCAATAATAAGTTTATTATTCATATTTCCTTATATCATGATAAATGTTTATTATTCATGCTAGAATTGTATTAACCGGAAACTTAGTACATGTGTGAATATATAGACAAACAGAGTGTCACTAGTTTGCCTCTACTTGACTAGCTTGTTGAATCAATGATGGTTATGTTTCCTAACCATAGACATGATTTGTCATTTGATTAACGGGATAACATCATTTAGAGAATGATGTGATTGACTTGACCCATCCGTTATCTTAGCATGATGATCCTTTAGTTTGCTGCTATTGCTTTCTCCATAACTTTACATTTTCCTATGACTATGAGATCATGCAACTCCCCAATACTGGAGGAACACTTTGTGTGCTACCAAACATCACAACATAACTAGGTTATTATAAAGGTGCTCTACAGGTGTCTCCGATGGTGTTTGTTAAGTTGCCATGGATCAAGATTGGGA